>NC_045960.1:98352239-98529739 GCF_010909765.2 Amblyraja radiata
TTCCACCCATTTCACATTCGGATTCCACATCTGGGACAGTTAAAAATCGAGCCCATGACGTGGAGCCAAAAAGGCAGCCGTGGCAGTCCCAGCGATGAGTAATCAATGCATGCAGAGAACTGCATTTACATTCTGAGAGCAAATAGACTTGCCAACAGAACCTTCACTGCCATCATTACTGTACTGATTTCAGAATACAAAGTCAATATTGATGAGATGATGCTGAAAACTGAGTATAGTAAGAAATAAAACTGGGCTGTACTTTTAGAATCATTGCAGCAAAAAAATAATTTACATTTTGGAAAGATGCACAAGGTTGAATCCAAAACTTACATTCTCTCAGCACAGATGCTGAAAGATGCTCACTATACACTTCCAGGTTTCAATCGCAGGTGAAGTTATATTTATGCAGCACCTGGAATGTAGTTATAATGTTTAACTATTTTTACCAAGCATTTTAAGTCTGTGCTGCTCTAAGCTATCAATACGTCAGCTCTTGGAAATAAGTACGAGGGACTACCTAAACCATTCAAGATTTGAAATATGTTAATGAATCTTATTGCAGCTTTCTCTGCTCTAAATGTGAAGACAGTTTTGAGATGACGGGCTATCAATTGGTTTACGTGCAGTTGGGCATTGTGGGTTTGCACGGAGAAGAAATCCAACAGTAAGGACCTGCTTCAATTCCCTCTTTGTTTTTGCTTGAATTAGGTATTCTCAGCTGCAGCAGAAAGGTAAAAAAAAACCCTGTTCCATTTTATCCTGTGCGGAGAATAATAAAGAGCATTGCACATTGTTCGATTTAATCTACATTTAGAAACAAATTGCTGCCATTTTTAACATTATGGGAGTTCTGTCGGTTGAGGTGAAGGGAACCGCATGTGGTATAATTTGTTCTAGAGAACGTACATGATTCAGATTAAATGTGACAGCTGGCATCTGCACACTATAACCACAAGTCCACACACAATGAAAGGACAATAGGGGTGGCGCATTGCCGCAGCTGGTGGAGCTGCTGCCTCACTGCTCCAGTGACCCAGGTTCAATCCTAACCTCCGCTACCGTCTCTGTGAAGTTTGTCCGTTCTCCCCGTGGCCATACGAGTTTGCTGTAAGAGGCCCCTTGTGCGTATTTGAGCAGTAGAATTTGGTGGGGGAGGGGATGTTTGATGGGAATGTGGATTACCATCAATCATCCCCGGAGTTTAGTTTAGTTTAGTTTATTGTCACGTGTACCGAGGTACAGTGAAAAGCTTTTATTGCGTGCTAACTAGTCAGCGGAAAGAGTATGCATGATCACAATCAGGCCATCCACAGTCTCCCACCAAATAAGTATATGTATAAATATGCCAAATAGGTATAAGTATACACCAAATAGGAGTAAAATGGGATTGAGTGTATGTGTGTAAGTTAAGAGTTATTGAGTGCTTCATGGCAGCGTGGTACAGGATGGGTGCCTTAAAGTCAGGATGGCACGATTTGCATGTTTACAACAGAACATGGGAAGCCAAAGCCTAGTTATTATGAGAGGCATCCCATTTTAATTACTCCTCATTTCCATTATCCGACTGTTAATCTATGTGCATTCATTCCATAAATGGTCTTTCGAAAATGAATTTTCCTTTTCTGTTGAGAATCCACAATTCAGCCGATGTTGATAGCAGAGAAGCTCTGCCAGTATTGGCTGCGGAACACCCCTCCCCCACCTCTCCCAGTATAAAACAAGGAGCTGGTATTGCTGCCTCTTCGAGGATTTTGGTTTCCAGCATCTGGAACAGCTCCATCCAAGACCGCAAGAAATTGCAGAGAGTTGTGGATGTAGCCCAGTCCATCCCATAAACCATCCTCCCTTCCATTAACTCCATCTATGCTTCAGGCTGACTCAGCAAGGCCACCAGCTTAATCAAGGATGAATTTCACCCCAGACACTCCCCCTTCTCCCCTGCTTCCCCCATCAGGCAAGTGTGAAAGTGTGAAAATATACACCTCCAGATTCAGGGACAGTTTCTTCCCAGCTGTTATAAGGTAATTCATTAAGATTTATGTTAGCCCCTACAATCTCTCTCCTTTTGCCAAGGACTCAATGTGCCAGTGAGAAAAGATGGGATTCTATAAATATTGATGTTGATTTTAGCAACCAGTTATTTGTTTAACTAACGGCGAGGAGGATGACATGCTGTGTTTAGTAACATGATGTAAAAGGATATAATTGGTAAGGTCTTGATGCCTGCATCTAATTCCCTGGTGTGAAGGGAGATGCAAGATAAATAGAGACAAAGCAGGACAATTACTATGCTTCAGTCTGACTAAAAACTCACATCTATCTGCTATGTACAAAGCAATAAAGTGAGGAAGGCTACTAATTCACTTTAGAAACTGGATCAATGATCAATCATCAAAATTGACTGCTGTAGATGATACAGATTAACCTCACGGCTGAATGAAACGTTACCAACATGAATAACAGGTCAGAAATGAAAATATAAAATGTCATTTTACTCAAATGTGTACTTTGACTGAGAGAAGATTCAACCTAATTAAATGATAATCCTTATTGAATCAGCTCTTGCTTGATGAAATACTGGGTTTACAGTGTAAGTATATGGAAATCCTGCCACCATCACCCTGTGTGCTCACACTATTGCGGAGCTAATGAGCGGCGTCACTTACGAACATGATTCACTGAAGGGTTTTTGGTCCAAAGCAAGTGCTGAGCCAAAAGATTAATGAGCAATCAGTTTGTTTTCTTTCCATTAGATACTATTATGAGGCCTGCTATTCTTTAGTATAGTTGGGATCAAATCTAACTATAGGCCAGCACACTGGTGCAGCGGTAGAGTTGCTGCCTTACAGTGCCAGAGACCTAGGTTTGATCCTGATTATGGGTGCTGTCTGTATGGAGTTTGCATTTTCTCCCTGCGACCGCGTGGGTTTTCTCTGGGTGCACCAGTTTCCTCCAACAATCCAAAGACATGCAGGCTTTTGGGTTAATTCACTTCAGTAAATTGTTCCTTGTGTGTAGGGTAGAACTAGTGTATGGGTGATCGCTGGTTGGCCTGGACAGTGGGCCGAAGTGTCTGTTCCCACGCTGTATCTCTAAACTAAACTAAACTAAAATCACTGGGCCAGACAGCAATCAGTTAGTTGTCCCATCTGCTTCATCAGTCTGAAGAAACATCCCATCCCAAAACGTCGACTACCCATTTCCCTCCACTGACAATGCCTGACTCATTGAGATCATCCAGCAGTTATATTTTGCTCAAGATTCCAACATCTACAGTCTCTAGTGTCTCCGAAAGCAGAAGTTGACTGATTTGGGCATGCTGGCTTTCAAATTTGGGGGAAGCAGAAGTGGGGGATAAAAAGAAAAGACATTCTAAGGCCTTGAGATCCTGAGAAATAGTGGCAGTCAAGACAACAAGGTTGAATATGAAAGAAGACTTTCTCACAACACCAATTTGTCGGACATTAGAAGGAGCCGTTTCCAAAGCAACAAGCGTACAGACTGGAAAAGACCAATGGTCATCAAAGCTGCCCAAAGTGGATGCATTTTCTCTTAAAAGCCAAGGAAGAAATGGGGGAAATAAACTAGAGTGCCGATAAAGTCTTTATAAAGTGCCTTACATAACTCAAAGTGCTTCATAGCCAATATAATACTTTCAACGTGTAAATCCTGCTAAAATTGAATGAGCCAAGACTCTGTGACATCAATATTTTTGTATTGCCAAATAAAAGTGGATTTGCGCCCAATTCTAAAGCTCAACCAGAATAGCAAGATTGAAACTACTCCAGCATCAGCTTTCTAATTTTATAAATACTTACATAGAAAACAAACAGCAATGGGATTACGATATGGCAACATCTTGTTTGATATGTATGAACAAAAAAAAATACTGGCCAAGGCACGTAGCCAACTCACTCGTGATCTCTCAAGGATATTCGCTATGGTTCAATAAACAAACTATGGGTTAAACTCAGTGGGTGAAGCAGCATCTGTGAAAACAAAGGGACATGTTGATGTATTGGATCTAGATCCTGGATCAGAACTCGGGGTCGGGTGGGTGAAGAGGGAAGGTGGCTTGTATAGAGATGTAGGGGAAGATTGAGACAGAAGCTAGTGGATGATGTGTCGGAAAGAACTGCAGATGCTGGTTTAAATCGAAGGTAAACACAATATGTTGGAGTAACTCAGTGGGACATGCAGCATATCTGGAGAGAAGGAATGGGTGACGTTTCGGGTCTGAAGAAGACTGAAGGGTCTCAACCCGATCGTCACCCATTCCTTCTCTCCAGATATGCTGCTTGTCCCACTGAGTTACTCCAGTGTCTATCCTAGTAGATGATGGGTGGAAGCAGATGATACATAGAAACAGAAATATAGAAAATAGGTGCAGGAGTAGAACATTCGGCCCTTTGAGCCAGCACTGCCATTCAATAGACAATAGACAATAGGTGCAGGAGTAGGCCATTTGGCCCTTCAAGTCAGCACCACTATTGAATATGATCATGGCTGATCATCCCCAATCAGTACCCCGTTCCTGCCTTCTCCCCATATCCCCTGACTCTGCTAACTTTAAGAGCCCTATCTAGCTCCATTCTGAATGCATCCAATGAATCGGCCTTCACACTGCACACTGTAATCATGGCTCATCATCCACAATCAATACCCCATTCCTGCCTTCTCCCCATATCCCTTGATTCCGCTAACTCCAAGAGCTCTATCTAACTCTCTTCTGAATGCATCCAATGAATCGGCCTCAACTGCCTTCTGAGGCAGAGAATTCCACAAATTCACAACTCTCTGTGTGAAAATGTTTTCTTCATCTCAGTTCTAAATGGCCTACCCTTTATTCTTAAAATGTGGCCCCTGGTTCTGGACTTCCCCAACATCTGGAACATGTTTCCTGCATCTAACGTGTCCAATCCCTTAATAATTTTATATGTTTCAATAAGATCCCCTCTCATCCTTCTAAATTCCAATGAATACAAGCCCAGTCACTCCATTCTTTCATCATATGACAGTCCCGCCATCCTGGGAATTAGCCTCATGAACCTCAATAGCTAGAATGTCCTTCCTCAAATTAGGAGACCAAGAACTGCACACACTACTCCAGGTGTGGTCTCACCAGGGCCCTGTACAACTGCAGAAGGACCTCTTTGCTCCTATACTCAACTCCTCTAATTATGAAGGTCAACATGCCATTAGCTTTCTTCACTGCCTGCTGCACCTGCATGCTTACTTTCAGTGACTGATGTACAAGGACCCCAGGTCTCGTTGTACTTCCCATTTTCCGAACCTGACACCATTCAGATAATAATCTGCCGTCCTGTTCTTGCTACCAAAGTGGATAACCTCACATTTATCCACATTAGAATGCATCTGCCATGCATTTACCCACACACCCAACCAGTCCAAGTCATCCTGGATCCTCATAGCATCCTATTCACAGTTCACACTGCCACCCAGCTTTGTGTTATCTGCAAATTTGCTAATGTTACTTTTAATTCCATCTAAATCATTAATGTATATTGTAAATAGCTGCAGTCCCAGCACCAAGCCTTGCGGCACCCCAGTAGTCACTGCCTGCTATTCTGAAAGGGACACGTTAATCCCGATTCTTTGTTTCCTGTCTGCCAACCAATTTTCTATCCATGTCAATACCCTACCCCCAATACCATGTGTTCTAATTTTGTCCACTAATCTCCTGTGTGGGACCTTATCAAACGCTTTCTGAAAGCCCAGATACACGACATGCACTGGCTCGCCCATGTCCATTTTACTTGTTACATCCTCAAAAAATTCCAGGTTAGTCAAACATGATTTCCCCTTCAGAAATCCATGCTGTCTTGGACCGGTTCTGTTACTGCTATCCAAATATACCGCTATTACATCTTTAATAATTGACTCCAGCATCTTCCCCATCACTGATGTCAGGCTAACTGGTCTATAATTCCCTGCTTTCTCTCTCCTTCCTCTCTTAAAATGTGGGATAACATTAGCTACCCTCCAATCCACAGGAACTGATCCTGAATCCATTTGAACATTAGAAAATGATCACCACTGCATCCACAATTTCCAGAGCCACCTCCGTGAATGTCCTGGGATGCAGATCATCAGACCTTGGGGATTTATCAGCCTTCAATCCCATCAGTCTACCAAACACCATTTCTGGACTAATGCAAATTTCCGTCAGTTCCTCCATCACCTGAGGTTCTCTGTCCCCCGGTACATCTGGGAGATTGTTTATGTCTTCCTTAGTGAAGACAGAACCAAAGTACCTGTTCAATTCATCTGCCATTTCCTTGGTCCCCATAATAAAGTCACCTGTTTCTGTCTTCAAGGGACCCACATTTGTCTTAACTATTTTTTTTCCTCTTCACATACCTTTTACTATCCTGCCTTATATTCTTGGCTAGCTTACCTTCATACTTCATCTTTTCTCCCCTATTGCTTTCTAGTTACCTGCTGTTGTTTTTTAAAAGTTTCCCAATCCTCTGGCTTCCCGCTCATCTTTGCTATGTTATATGTCTTCTCTTTTACTTTTTTACTGTCCTTGACTTCCCTTAGAATCTCGTCTCTTACTCCCCTTAGAATCTTTCTTCCTACGGGGAATGATATGCAGATATATCCAGGTGGGGAAGTGGGGGAATGTGGGGGTGGGTGTGGGGGGATGGAATAGGTGAACAAAGGGACAGAGAACTTGGGAGGATTGGTTGAATGGAAAGTGGAAAAGAACACCACAGATGCAGGTATTCTGAAAGTAGAAAAATCAATGTAACATTGTTGTTGTAAACAGCCCAAGCGGCATATGAAATGTTGTTCTTCTCGATAGCATTTGGCCACATTGTGGCATTGGAAAAAGCCAAGGACAGATCAGTCAGTATGGGATTGGGAAGGAGAATTGAAATGATTGCATGTCACTTCCACCTCCTGTCCCACCACTCCCCCGCTGAGTTCTTCCAGCAATTCATTTTTTGCTCCGGTTTCCAGCATCTGCAGCCTCTTGTTCCTCCACCGTGGACTGATCTTTCCAAGGTATATAAAATCACGAGGGGAATAGATATGGTAAGTGCACGTGGTCTTTTTTAACAGGTTAAGAGAATCATAAACCAGAATAGAGAGAGTACAGAGGAGATTTACTAGAATGTTGCCTGGGTTTCAACAACTAAGTTACAGAGAAAGGTTGAATAAGTTAGGTCTTTATTCTCTGGAGCGCAGAAGGTTAAGGGGGGACTTGATAGAGGTCTTTAAAATGATGAGAGGGATAGACAGAGTTGATGTGGACAAGCTTTTCCCTTTGAGAATAGGGAAGATTCAAACAAGAGGACATGACTTCAGAATTAAGGGACAGAAGTTTAGGGGTAACATGAGGGGGAGCTTCTTTACTCAGAGAGTGGTAGCGGTGTGGAATGAGCTTCCAGTGGAAGCGGTGGAGGCAGGTTCGATGGTATCATTTAAAAATAAAATTGGATAGGCATATGGATGAGAAGGGAATGGAGGGTTATGGTCTGAGTGCAGGCAGGTGGGACTAAGGGAAAATAATTGTTCGGCACGGACTTGTAGGGCCGAGATGGCCTGTTTCCGTGCTGTAATTGTTATATGGTTATATGGTTGTATGGTTAAGGCATAGTTGTAATGTGAGAGCAGATATATTTAATGGGGGCCTGGGAAGCAACTTTTTCACGTTGAGGGTGAGGGTATTTGGAACGGGGTTTCAGAGGAAGTGGTTGAAGCAGGTACAATAATAATATTTAAATGACATTTGGACAGGTACATGGATAGGAAAGATTTACTGGGATATTAGCCAAACACAGGTAAATGGGACTAGCTTAGATGAGGCATCTGGGCTGGCATATACAAGTTGGGTCCAAGGGCCTGTTTCCATTCTCTATGACTATGGCTCTAAAACTATTGCTTTAGGATCTGTGTTGAACTCTGAGAGAGCAGAAGTGGTATAAGACCTCATATAATGTACGCCGTCTTCAACAGCAAAATAGTTGTTCTCTCCCAAAGTATAGCTAGAGATTTTGTGCTCAGATTGCGGAAGTGGAAGTTCCCGACCTTGAAGTGAGAGTGCTACCAATAAACAGAATCTGACCTAATGGTGTCAATCCATTTCTCAGCAGTCCTCTATCCACAACACAACCCCTGTCCCACGATACGAGTTCATTCCAAGAGCTCTCCCGAGTTTAAAAAAAATCAAACTCATGGTAAGCACGGAGAATGAACGTAGCGGGTACGTCGGAGCTCGGGGAATCTCTTAATGGCTCGTACCGCTATCGGCAGGTACTCGGGAAGACTCGCTAACAACAGGTAAGCACGGGAAGACTCGTGAAGCTTTTTCAACATGTTGAAAAATGTCCACGAGAGCCCCGAGTACCGACGAGTGGCCATTACCGTAAATCTCCAAGTTCGAATCAGGGCAAACTCGGGAGAGCTCTTGGAATGAACTCGTACCGTAGGACAGGGCTTAACACAGCCCACCAGGTCGGTTCTTTCTTGGCCATCAAGGTGAGCACTGTGTATACTACGTGCAAGGCCAATTCTTCAGCTGCTCGCCTGAAGCATTCCAGAAATTCCACACATTGTGCCTCTTTAAATCTTCAAAACTGCGGCCCAATATTACCAGTGGTTTGTTTATCGTAAGTAGTAGTTCTGCATTTGAAAAATGAGGCAAATTGAAAGCAGCACAAGTCACATAATGGCAGCATCAATAGATTGTGTTGATAATATATTTTGATTCACAAGCACATCGAAAATGCTTGTCTTTGTATACGTTGAACGTACCAATATTCTGTCCATTGTTTCATAATGCAAAATGCGTGGATAGACAGCGATTGATGAAATGAATCCTACCTTGATCTGTGCATGGTGAAGGGGTTGTCAAACTACCAGTAACACAGCTGTTGCAGCATTGCTACAGAGTATTAGTTTAACAACTGTCACTTCTCATTAGAGGCAGAGGAGATGAAAGAGCCTGTGAGATGGTCAGCAATCAGTATTAGACAATTCAAAATAACTCACCAGGGAGGCATCTTGCAGATTACCTTCTTGACGTGCTGCCACCTCTATGCACATTAATGCGACTGAGCAGGTGAGAGTGAAAGGTGCCTGTGATCTGAACTGTCAGAGCTGTCATTGGTACAAATATGCACTTAGGCAGGGAGCCTTGCATGGGAAGAAGCATTATCTGCCGAACACACCATTTGCAAAGTGGGAACAGTAGAGCTACAAGGTGTGCACTTACCAAGAGTTGAAATAAAATGCTACCTGTCTTTATGTCGCAGTTAGAGTGACAAAAATAAAGAGCAGCAGCTTGCCGCGGTGAGCCATGAAGAGCACAAGTTCAAGAGCATATCACCAGCTGGAGGTTCCCCTCCAAACCACACAACATCCGGACTTGGAAGTATGTCGCCGTTTTCTCACCATCACAAGGTCAAAATCCTGGAACTCTTTCCCCAACAACATTGGGATGTAATGTTAAAATTGTACAAGGCATTGGTGAGGCCAATTCTGGAGTATGGTGTACAATTTTGGTCGCCTAATTATAGGAAGGATGTCAACAAAATAGAGAGAGTACAGAGGAGATTTACTAGAATGTTGCCTGGGTTTCAGCAACTAAGTTACAGAGAAAGGTTGAACAAGTTAGGGCTTTATTCTTTGGAGCACAGAAGGTTAAGGGGGGACTTGATAGAGGTTTTTAAAATGATGAGAGGGATAGACAGAGTTGACGTGGAAAAGCTTTTCCCACTGAGAGTAGGGAAGATTCAAACAAGGGGACATGACTTGAGAATTAAGGGACTGAAGTTTAGGGGTAACATGAGGGGGAACTTCTTTACTCAGAGAGTGGTGGCTGTGTGGAATGAGCTTCCAGTGAAGGTGGTGGAGGCAGGTTCTTTTTATCATTTAAAAATAAATTGGATAGTTATATGGATGGGAAAGGAATGGAGGGTTATGGTCTGAGCGCAGGTATATGGGACTAGGGGAGATTATGTGTTCGGCACGGACTAGAAGGGTCGAGATGGCCTGTTTCCGTGCTGTAATTGTTATATGGTTATATGGTTATTGTGGATGTAAGTATACCTCAAGGACTGCAACACTTCGAGAAGTTATGCCCCTGTCCCACTGAGGAAACCTGAACGGAAACCTCTGGAGACTTTGCGCCCAACCCAAGGTTTCCGTGCAGTTCCCGGAGGTTTTTGTCAGTCTCTGCTTCCACTACCTGCAACCACCTGCAACCTCCAGGAACCGCACGGAAACCTTGGGTGGGGCGCAAAGTCTCCAGATGTTTCCGTTCAGGTTTCCTAAGTGGGACAGGGGCATAAGATCGTCACCAACTTCTCTGGGGCAATTAGGAACCGGAAATTTAAGGGAGAGAGAAACACCACTTCATATTTTCACTTGGGTAGCTTACAACCCAGCAGTATGAATGCTGGATTTTCTAATTTCAAGTAACTTCTAGCAATACTCTCCTCTCCTCTCCCTTGCCTCTACCCTAGTCATTTAAACCAATTCCACAGTTCACCGCATTGTTTCCCTCTTGAGATCACCACATACCAGAACACCACCCTGCCTGAGGTCATTTGTTGTTGGCCATAATTGGTCCTGGTCTTTTCTTGCCTCCACCTCTTCATGTCTTTGCTTTCAGTCTGAAGATGATCCCGACCCAAAATGTCACCCATCCTTTTTCTCCAGAGATGCTGCTTGCCCTGCTGAGTTACTACAGCACTTTGTGACTATCTTTGAGAAATTAAATGTTGGCTCAGCTTGTGAAGCCCACATCCCTTAAACGAATAACAAATTAAAAAAATGTTTAAAAATGTATTCACTCATGGCAGGCAGACTAATACCTCTTGTTTACTGCACTGCAGAAGGTGGCAGTGACCTTTTCCTTGCAGTACTTCCTTTCTTGAATGCTGCATGTGGATGAGATGTCTCCTTGTCAGTGTTGGGTGGGGAATGTTATCAGTGTTGGCTAGAGGACACTATTGGTATTTGCCAGAGGATACTGCCAGTGATAGACAGATGATCCTGCCAGTGTTAGACAGATGATCCTGCCAGTGTTAGACAGAGGATCCTGCCAGTGTTAGACAGATGATCCTGCCAGTGTTAGACAGATGATCCTGCCAGTGTTAGACAGAGGATCCTGCCAGTGTTGGGTGGGGGACACTGCCAGTGTTGGCCAAAGGATCCTGCCAACCTTAGACAGAGGACCCTAGTAAGTAAGTAAGTAAGTAAGTTTTATTTATATAGCACGTTTTAAGTCAACTCGCATTGACACCAAAGTGCTTTACATAAATTAAATAATAAGTTTCCATACAAACCATAGAAAAAGGTTAAAAAATTGAATAAAATGGACACAACACATTATAGAGTTCAACACAAACGTCCCCCCACAGCAGAATCAAAACTTTCCACTGTGGAGAAAGGCACCAGAAAGTTAAGTCCTCTTTCTCTGTGAAACACCCCGAGGTCGGGGCCCATTTGTGGCCGTGCAGCCAGTCCGATGATTTTCAGGGTCCTCTTGCCGTGAAGATGGAACTTCGGCGTCGGGTGAAACATTCCTCAGCGGCTTGGAAAGTCTGGAGCGGCTGCCTCCTCCCTGGAGACCGGGGCACTCGTAGTCCTCAGGCCGCGCCGGTTGGAGCTCCGACCCCGGCGAACTCGAACCCTGGCTCTGCGGCGCTCCAAATCCAGCGCCGCCCGCGGCCGGACGCCCGCAGCCCCAGCTCCGCGATGTTGGGATCGACGGCCACAGCGCTCCGGAGCTTACCGCACGGCGACCCGGCAAGGCATCGCCCGCTCCGTGTTGGTATCCCAGCGCTGCGCCACCGCCGCCGAAGCTGTAGTCCCGGCCAGTCCCGACAGGAAACGCCGCTCCATTCTTGATGGTAGGCCGCGAGGACGGGGCGAAGAAACAGCTTGGAGGGATGCTGCTTCTCCGACCAGGTAGGTGACTAAGAAATAAAGTTTCCCCCTTCCCCACCCCCACCCCCCACATAGAAGACCTCCACTAACATTTTTTAACAGGACTTAAAATAAAATAAAATAAAAAAAGGTGTAGAGACGGACTGCGGGCAGGCTGCCATACACAGACGGCGCCGTGTATCCAGAGGACCCTGCCAGTGTTGGGTGGGGGAGGGCAAATGCAATGGTAGCATTTATTTTGAGAGGGCTAGAATATAAAAACAGGGATGTAATGCTGAGGTTCTAAAAGGTGCTTGTCAGACTGCATTCGGAGTATTGCGAGCAGTTTTGGGCCCCATATCTGAGGAAGGATGTGCTGGCATTGGAGAGGGTCCAGGGGAGGTTTACGAGAATGATTCCAGGAATGATTGGGTTAACATTTGATGAGCGTTTGATGGCACTGGGCCTGTACTCGCTGGAGTTTAGAAGGATAAGGGGGGGACCTCATTGAAACATATCAAATAATGATAGGGTTGGATGGAGTGGATGTGGAGAGGTTGTTTCCATTAGTGGGAGTGTCCAAGACCAGAGATCATTGCCTTGGAATTAAAGGGCATTCCTTTAGGAAGTGGATGAGGAGGAATATCTCATTAGTCAGAGGGTAGTGAATCTGTGGAATTCATTGCCACCGACGGCTGTGGAGGCTTTGATTAACAGATACATGATTAGTACAGGTGTCAGGCGTTATGGGTAGAAGGCAGGAAAATGTGGTTCAGAGGAAAAGATAGATCAGCCATTGATACAAATACATCGATAGATGCTCCTGAACACATCATCAGTGATGTAACCTGGGGTCATTAGGTGTTTCGGGTCTTTCAACATCAGACACCCTCACCCAGGCGACCCAGCCGTGGTTGATCAGACCACGACTTGTGTTCAGGTGGCATTCGCTCCTCCCCATGGACCTCCTCTCCTGATCCAGAGCCATCTCAAGGTCTTCTCCGCTGCCTCTGTGGTGTTCTTGATGGCTCTTCTCCTCACCACTCCGTTGATGCCCAGTGCACTCAAGGCTTTGTAGAGCGATTGCCCTGCAAAACCTCTGCAGCCAACCTCGATGGGCATACAGCTCGCCTTCCAGCCCTGCTTGCGGCAGTCTATGACCAGCTCTTCATACTTGGCCATCTTCCTCTCGTGTGCCTCCTCCAGACGGTCCTCCCGTGATTGAATGGTGGAGTAGACTGGATGGGGCTAATTCTGCTCTGATAACTTATGAATGATGAAGTGGAGGGGATGGTGTCAATGGGAAGGTATTTCAGGATAAACATAAACCTAAACCAATTGTTATTTTTTAATGCTCATTCACGGAATAGAAATTCATGATTGATTCCTTCTGATTTTAACTGACCCCTCTGGGTCGCTGATCCAGCAGCTCAACCTCTGAAACACCATATAAGAGAGTACAAGGTGGGAGATTGAACAGTCCCTGCCATTTATGAATTGGATCCAGGAATATTTTCAAGTCTAACTTTAAAAACAGTATATTAAATTCAAACATTTTGAGTTGATTGATTTACAGAAGGGAGATCGAATTTGCCAAAACAGTTCGAAGGCCATTGGCCTGATTGAGTTGCCCTGTCATAAAGCTGAAAACCATGCAAAAGATAAAATAACTAACAAATATCAAACATGTTTTATCAAGGTACCTAAACAAAGTAAATTGATGTAGTATACATTACGAGACCGAGCAAAGAGAATGTAACTCAGATCCCCCCCACCCCCCCCCCCCCCACCTCCCCGTTCCCTCTCCATGCACGATTGAACATGTTTAATACTTATCATCTATCTGCATAATTTGAACAGATTTAACAGTACCTACAATGGAACACAAAGGCAATTAAAACAATACATTTATAAGTGGGCTGAGTGAAAATGAAGCCAGACATAAATGAAGCAGGCTGTCAGTCACATAATGTCTCCTGAAGATGCTAGGCATAAAGGGTTGAGTAGTGTCTTCCAGTTGCAAATCAAATTACACAGCTACAAGAGTAATATCAACCTTTCAAGCAGTCAACATTTGCGACATAGTGCTTCCAGCTATAGCATTTGCGAGAATGTCATTGTGTGTTATGCAGGATTTAATTTGTGTAATTAGAAAAAAGTATTAAATATTATCTCTACACTAAAATAAAGGGAAAATCCAACTTGGGTCCCCCAAAGGATTCCGATATAGGCTCTATGATTTTCACTCCTTTGTTTGCTATAGTCTTTGTTCTTGTCTGATGCCATTAAGTACAAAGCTTTGAACAGTATCAGATAAAAATCATCCGTGAATTAAAGGTCTCTGCCGGCGGATGGTTTAAATTTACTAAGTAAATTTGTAAGATAAATCCACAACTGTCTTTCTTGTATGATTACTAAGTGAAAGGTGCTGTGTGCCAGTCTGATTACACGACTTACAAGATTTACATTTTCTTGTAAGACTAGACGAGACTGCAGAACTTTAACCTCTCTACACAAAGAAAAGGCTCTCTGTTCCATGTTAAAAACATTCACAATGTGTTGACAGTAAGCAAATTGTAGTTGTCTTTCAATTTGCATTCATGTAGGTTGCATTACAAAGTAGAGGCAGTGAATCCATGTATTCAAGACAAATCACTGAACTATAAATGATTACCCAAAGTATCTACAGAGATTAATCTATATTGTTTGCTTCTCACCAAAGTCAATAAGTGAACAGATGAATGTTGTGCTTAATTAAACAATGGAAATAGAGGAAAATTCAAGCAGCATTCAATGCAAGATTTCATCTAATTCTAAATTTGTGTCAGACTCCCCCCTTCCTACCTTTATATCTTTTTGTATACCTCCCTCCAGCTGAAGTAATCTGCTTCAGAAAACAAGTGCCACTGGGTGGCATTGTGGTTCCAAATGTTATCAAGTGTCAGCTGGGATCTTGGTTGGTTGCGAGCCCAGCCTGAATGTGTGAAGATCATCTGCTGGCTTCCTGTGAAATCAGCTTTTGAAGATTCAAACTATTTTATCTCTAGATTTAGTCTTGCTGCATTTAAGTGCACAAGTTATTGTCAGCCGGTGAACTTTGGATACTACCGCAAACATGAAGAAATTTTGTGAGGATCTTACATTTACTATGGTGACTCTGCTGTGTCCAAACTAATTGATGATTGACAAGGTACTGCACATGAACAATCGATTAGCGATAGTCTTGACATTCAAGGTCAGACCACAGCACACTTGGCATGATGTAACTATCTGGATACAAACATCTGGTGGCTCTACCCTGCGAGGAGGATGAGGTCTTCAACAATTTTATTTCATTTTACAACTCCAGAAACCGGTTTTGGTAAGTAGATGAAATACATCACAACAGGGGCTAAACAGTGCAATAGTTAAATAAATCTGTCTGCATTGATATCTGGGGAAAACTGTACCGGTTGCCCTGTGAATCTAATGTGCTACCCTCAATCCACACATTATATGAAAAACAGGTTGCATCATCCTTTAGTGGACACATTTCCAGGGCTCCACATTTTACTCTAATACAGGCCATTACGTGAAAAAACTGAATAGGGTGGATGTGGAAAGGCTGTTTCCACGAGTGGAAGTGGAGTGTCCAGGACCAGAGGCCATAGCCTCAGAATAAAAGGACGGAACTTTAGAAAGGAGATGAGGAGGAATTTGTTTAGTCAGAAGGTGGTGAATCTGTGGAATTAATTGCCACAGATGGCTGAGGAGGTCAGTGGATATTTAGGAAGAGATTAATAGATTCTTGATTATTACGGGTGTCAGCGGTAATGGGGAGAAGGCCTAGGAATGGGGTTGAGAGGGAAAGATAGATCAGCCATGATTGAATGATGGAGTAGACTTGATGGGCCAAGTGGCCTCATTCTGTTCCTATAACTTATGAACTTATGATATATAGCAGTAATGACCTGGGGATATCCTTCACTGGAGCTGATGGGCCATAAGACTCTGTGACTTGCCCTGTGATCTCTGTGATCTTATAGTTGATCATTTGTAATCACATGTGCAAAGCTAGTCACCTGCCTTGTCTCTCATCTCTGAACCCTGCCTCGGATCTGAGTGTCAGTGCAGACCTGAAGGATATGGTGGTGAAGGGGGCACGATTCACCAATCAGCATTTGAGATACATTTATAGTATTCCCCCCTCGGATTGTGGATATCCATTCAATGGCAGTTTTGTAGGGCTTGACTGCTGTGTTATCTGCTGCAAAGTGTTGTGACGTATGTTGTGGAAGGACACTTTGTAAATTGAATTCTCATCCAGAGCTCTTTCAGATAGTGTCAGACCACCTGGGCTATAAAAAAAAGCAATGGGTGAATGTCAACATAACCTTAGTTCTTGGTTGCCAAGAACTGTCAGCATTGGTAACAAAAGGAGCAAAACACATCATATGGTCCATTCAGTTTTCCCCATTATTTAATATATGGCTGTACTTCACTTTCCCAGCCACTTCTGCTATCCCTGAGTGCTCAAAACCTCTGTTTCAGCCTTGTATCCACATTTTTAGTGGGTGGAGATATCACATGATTTATGAACCTTTTTGAAGAACTTCCACCTCATTTCACTCCGAGATCGTTTGCCGTAGGACCATGTGCTTTAATTTAGACTCTCTTGCCAAGGGATGCAGTCTCTCAACGTTCAGAAAGTCATGAGCTCCTGTTCACATTTCATCTGATCACCTCTCATTCTCATCAAGAGTTTCTGGCAACACCTCAATAGCACCAAGTCGGCCTGGTTTACATGGGCACTCCAAAAGAGGATTCCATAGCAATCTTATGAATTAATAATACAGAGCTGGGGTACAATCAAGGAAGTTACTAAGGAAGACCTAAACATTCTGAATACCATTTTCTCAGATCTAAAAATGCCCTGGAGAAAGTGCAAAAAAAATATTGACTTGTACAGATTATACAGGAATTGAAAGGATGTAATTATCAGTCTGGTAAGCACACTGGAGTCATGAGCTGGGGAATGGAGTGTAGATCCAGACAAGTGTTCCCACACTTCCTGTCTTTAAGTTGCTGTAAATGTCGGTTTATTCGTGGGTTTCGCCAATTACACATCCTTCAGGGAATTCATGACACATTTCTTCACTCATAGTTTTTGATGTTATGACATAGGAGAACATTCAACTCATTGAGACTGTGTCAATTCCCCTGAGCCACCCCACCCATCCTCAGAATGTGGCACTTGGTGTCACATTATTAGTTTTCATAAAAAATGGAGATGCATTTCAGGATAAGCTAGGCAAACACATGGAGGAAATGAACAGAAATTTGAAGGGAAATAAGTTTATGGAAGCAGGTGTGAAACATAAACAGCAGCATAGTTTAGTAGGGCTGTATGTTCTGCCTCTATGTTGTGTAATACATTTTATGAATCATTTTGTTAAGTACCTACATTATTCTTTTGAGCAAGGCATTTTTAAGCATTGCTACTTCTGTGATGTCAGCCATGGCAAATGTGCTCCGAATGCCAACTTATGTACCCAATATGAATTGCAAATGAGGACCTACTGGAATATAGAACGATTCAGCACAAGAACAGGCTCTTCAGCCCACAATGTCGATGCTGAACGTGATGCCAAGACCAACTTTATTTTTGAGATACAGCGCGGAAACAGGCCCTTCGGCACACCGAGTCCGCTCCGACCAGCGAGCCCCGCACGTTAATACTGTCCTACACACACTAGGGACAATGTACATTTACTTACATACCTGTACATCTTTAGAGTGTGGGAGGAAACCGAAGACCTTGGAGAAAACCCACGAGGTCATGGGGAGAATTTACAAACTCCGTACAGATAGCATCCGGAGTCGGGATCGGACCCGGGTCTCCGACTCGGCAAGCGCTGTAAGGCAATAACTACCGCTGCGCCGTCATGCCGCCCTTCGATAACTTAATTGATAAATGATTTGCTGCATTATAACTCTTATCTGCCTGCACATAATCCATATCCCTCCATTCTCTGCCTTTCCATGCGTCTGTCCAAAAGTCTCTTAAATGCCATTATCTCATCTGCCTCTGCCACCACCTCCAGCAGGTTGCTGCAGTTAATCACCATCCTCTAGTGTAACAAACACTTGCCCTGTACATATTGTTCAAACATTGCGCCTCTCACCTTCTTCTTCTTCTTGCGTACGGCATGCACAGCCTACAGTTGTAGGCCTCTTATTTGATTGACCTCTCACCTTACAGCTATGGAAGTTGAGGACAACACAGATTACCTTCCACGACAGATGCCAAAGCTTCAATAATTATATTATCCTTTGGTGAAGGAGAGATACATCTTGTGAGCCTGTGACCATAAAAGGCCTAAACTGATCAATGAACGAACATGCCCCACAACTAAGACAGGAAGGTTGAGGCCACTGTTTCAGCCTCATTCCTCCACTCCCTAGCTCGTGACTCTAGCATCTCACCAGGCTGAACCAGATCATGCAAAACCTTGTTCAATCCTGCGCTGCATGAGAGCTCAAGGTTATCACAGACATTAAGTAGGAATCTATCTTCATGTGACTGAAAGTTCTACAGTGTAAGGGACTGATAAGATTACTCTGGGAGTTAGGCACAAACTCAATGAGTTCAATGGCCTCCTATAGATTTAAGCTCTTTACCTTGAATTTGTTAATGTTCCCTCCACTCTGTCTCTGTAATGTTTTCCATTTTGACATTTTCTTGCACCATTTTGTCCTTCATAACTCCTACCTTCAACTCACTGTCGACTCTCAACTGCTCCTGCTCTATTTTCATAAGGGACAAGAGACAACCCTCGCACTAATGAACCTCTACATAGCGGATTTTGATTACAGCGGACCGAGACACGCGTTCCACAGCCCTCCCACCCCCCGCCAAGTTACCCAATGAGCTGGCGGCATGCGGCGTGCTTCTGGTTACGGAAGCAGAGTGAGCGAGCAGCATGAAGGCCGCATGAGTACCGGGCCCATCCCTGCGTACCGCTTGTGAGGCCAGGGGCTCTATGTCTTCCCGGCCTGTGACTTCCTGTTTATTTAACACCATCCCCAATGCCGCATTTCTTCCCTCCTGGCCTTGGGTTAAATTTCACCCCCCTCACTCAGATATAGTGGACAATTGGCAATTATGGACACCAGACCATAATTGCCCAGAAGGTTCCATTCAGCATTCCCACTATTTCACAAATTACGTATAAAAAAGTAATTAGACACAGGTGAGGTGCCAAAGACTGAAGGGTGGCTAATGTGCAGAAGGACTGCAAGGAAAAGCATGGAAGTTATAGTGCAGTGAGCCTAATTTGTAAAGAAGTTGTGATGTTAAGTTACAGTTGTACAATATGAACTTGAGGCCGCATTTGGAGTATTATGTTCAGTCACCCTGCTAAAGGAAGGATGTTGTAAGGATGGAAAGGGTGCAGAGATGATTTATGAGGATGTTGCCAAGACTTGAAGGCCTGAGCTCTAGGGAGAGATTGAGCTGGCTAGAACTGTATTCCTTGGAGCGCAGGAAGCTGAGAGGTGTTCTCATGGAGGTGTGTAAGATCCTGAGGGGAATAGATGGGGTGAATGTGCAGATCTTTTACTCAGAGTAGGGGAATTAAGAACCAGAGGACATAGTTTTAAGATGGGAAAGATTTAGTAGGAACCTGAAGGACAACATTTTTACATAGTGGTTGGTGGGTATATGGAATGGACTGTCAGTGGAGGTAGTTGAGGCAGGAACTGTAACAACATTTTAAATAAATTTGGACAGTTACGTGGATAAGAAAGGTTTAGAGGGATATATGTCAAACAATGGCAGGTGGGACGAATGTTGATGGGTCAGCAATGGCAAGTTGGGCTGAAGGCCAGTTTCTGTGCTCTATGGCTTTATGTCCCTATTTGGAAGAAAAAAATCCAACTATCTGTGTATATAGCGATCTTTGAATGGTTGAAAACAAACCAGGGAAGATCGATTCAAAAGGTACAAACAACACAATCAAATATCAACACCTATATTATGGACTAAGTTTAACTAGAAAGGATCATTTCTGCCTCTGATGATAGTCTGAACGCCCTCAAATCCAGATTACACGTATACATAGAAACATAGAAAATAGGTGCAGGAGGAGGTCATTCGGCCTTTCGACCCAGCACCGCCATTCATTTCGATTATGGCTGATCGTCCCCAAACAATAACCCGTGCCTGTCTTCTCCCCATATCCCTTGATTCCACTGGCCCCAAGAGCTCTATCTAACTCCCTCTTAAATCCATCCAGTGATTTGGCCTCCACTGCCCTCTGTGGCAGGGAATTCCACAAATTCACAACTCTCTGGGTGAAAAAGTTTTTTCTCACCTCAGTCTTAAATGGCCTCCCCTTTATTCTGTGGCCCCTGGTTCTGGACTCGCCCAATATTGGGAACATTTTTCCCGCATCTAGCTTGTCCAGTCCTTTTATAATTTTATATGATTCTATAAGTTCCCCCCTCACCCTTCTAAACTCCAGTGAATACAAGCCTAGTCATTTCAATCTTTCCTCATATGACAGTCCCGCCATCCCAGGGATCAATCTTATGAAACTACGCTGCACTGCCTCAATCACAAGGATGTCCTTCCTCAAATTAGGAGACCAAAACTGTACGCAATACTCCAGATCTGGTCTTACCAGAGCCCTATACAACTGCAGAAGAACCTCTCTTCTCCTATACTTAAATCCTCTTGTTATGAAGGCCTACATTTCATTAGCTTTCTTCACTGCCTGCTGTACCTGCACGCCACTTTCAGTGACTGGTGTACAAGGACACCCAGGTCTCGCTGTACCTCCCCCTTACCTAACCTAACCCCATTGAGATAATAATCTGCCCCCTTGTTTTTACCACCAAAGTGGATAACCTCACATTTATCTATATTATACTGCATCTTATATTATACTGCATACCAACTCTTTCTATGACTAACAACAGTTAAGATGGACACAAAATGCTGGAGTAACTCAGCAGAACAGGCAGTATATCTGGGTAGGAATGGCTGACGTTTTGGGCCGAGAGCCTTCTTCAGACTGAGTCAGTGGAGAGGGATAGAGAGAGAGAGAGAGAGAGGGTGGGAGAGGGAGAGCGGGAGAGGGGGAGGGAGAGAAAGGGAGAGAGAGGGAGGGGGAGAGGGAGAGAGAGAGGGAGAGGGAGAGGGAGAGGGAGAGGGAGAGGGAGAGGGAGAGGGAGAGGGAGAGGGAGAGTTGAAGTCAGAGAAGTCAACAATGGTTAATGTTTGTGCTATGTTGTACATTCCCCTCAATGGCCCTATTGAAACAGATACACCTATCATCACTTCACATTTTTGCTTAGGCAGTTATTCATTTGCTGCAAGAACTGGTTATAGTTTTTTAAAATATATCTTGATGTCTTTATATTGGAGCTCACATTTGCCTGGACAACTGTAACAGTCAATATACACTGGCAGTCATTGCTTTATTACGTTTAATACTATTAACGGCAAGTCAGATTGATTTAGTTATCTCAGGCTTCTGTACTTGTTTATGCCACTGTGGACAACTCTTCCCTTTGCCTTGTGCTATGTGCTGCACTCTTCAATCTATTGTCCCTCATCTGCCTTGATCTAGTAATTTCATGAAACCACCATCAATACTTTGCAAGTTGCAAATATCTTCAATTTCAGTCATTCCTTGGAATGTCTTTTTATAGCACAATGGATAACTTATCAACTCTTTTCCTCACAAAGCCTTGACAGCCAATATAACACGCCGGACACAATTAAATTATATCTGTAACACAATGAAATGAAAACCTTTGCTGCAAAGATATTTTAAATTTCAAATCTTTAGTCAGCAGTATATCCCATTATTTCCTGGGCACAATTGATATATTAATAAGGTTAAAATAGAAGACTAGACTAAGTGGGACCCGTTGGGTCCCATACTCACATGGGAAACCTGGTCCCCCAACGCAATATTCCATTTCTCCACCAATTCCAATATTCCAGCACTCATGCATAGCCCCCAACTGCGCAGGCGCGTTTGACGGGTTCCCGTTGTGATGCCACTGATTTCACCCCTCCTCTCCTCACCCCCCCCCCCCACTCCGCCCCATGCCCTTCCCCCCCAGGCACTTACTCCATCCCCCCCTCAACTCCCCACCCCCTCCCTCTCCCTCTACTCTTAACGGTTCTCTGGCGGCGCTGCCATTCCCTCCCATTGGGTTCCCATTGTGACGTAGAACACGCACGTATTACTGTGCAGGTGCAGCTGACGGGCACGCCAAGTGGAAAAGGGATTTATTAAAGTTTAAAATGTGAATAACTATTAAAATATAACAACTATTTAAACATTAAACAGGAGATTTATTCAGTCCATTCTTTCTTGCTGCATCTCTTGTTGCGTTCTGAGCCGGGGAGGGGGTCGGTTTCAGGCAGGGGCTGTTGCGGGCCGGTGGGGGCAGCATCCAGCAGCCTGGGGATGGTCATGGCTTCAGGCGGTGGCCAGTGGTGGGTGTGGGTTCTTGAGGGCTAGTATGGGTGTTGTGGGCCAAAGGGACTGGTTTCCAGAAGACTAGTATGGACATTGTGGGCCGAATGGATTCTTGGACACAGTTCACTCACTCACGGCTGGTGGGCTCACAGTTCACTCACTCACGGCTGGTGGGCTCACAGTTCACTCACTCATGGCTGGTGGACTCACAGTTCACTCAGTCACGGCTGGTGGGCTCACAGTTCACTCACTCACGGCTGGTGGGCTCACAGTTCACTCACTCATGGCTGGTGGGCTCACAGTTCACTCACTCACGGCTGGTGCGCTCACAGTTCACTCACTCATGGCTGGTGGGCTCACAGTTCACTCACTCACGGCTTCCGGACTGACTGACTGACTCACGCCCGACTTCTGGATCACGCCCGACTTTTGTAAACTGAAAACTGTAACGTCCAGGTTCAGAAACAGCTTCTTCCTGACAGGTATCAGGCTATTAAACACAACGAATAAGCTCTGAGCTCTGAACTGCCAA
This sequence comes from Amblyraja radiata, assembly GCF_010909765.2. NCBI lineage: Eukaryota > Metazoa > Chordata > Chondrichthyes > Rajiformes > Rajidae > Amblyraja > Amblyraja radiata. The sequence continues at coordinate 98,375,157 of NC_045960.1, forward strand.
ATACTTTATTATTATTTGTTATTTGTACTATATTTGTTATTTATTGAACACACACACAAATACCCTCCATCACACACACACACACACACACCCTCCATCTCTCTCTCTCTCACACACACACACCCTTCATCTCTCACACACACACGCACCGTCCTTCTCTCACACACACACACACGCCCTCCTTCTCTCACACACGCACACTTTTATGCCCCAGAAGGGGCGTTACCTTCATGGTGAATGACAAGCGAGAAGACCAATCTGCTGATCTCACAATTTATTAAAGCTTCATAACTTTTCTACTATTTCACCGATCGGAACAAAACTTGGTGGCTTGGAGCAGAGGAGAACGTTGAGTAAGGTGGCGAATACATCGTAGCGGTATACGGTAGCGTTTTTGTGCAAATGTAATTACAACGCAGACCGGAAGTGTTCAAGATGAGAGTTCTAGTAGATAGAGAGATAGAGAGATAGAGAGATAGAGAGATAGAGAGATAGAGAGATAGAGAGATAGAGAGATAGAGAGATAGATAGATAGATAGATAGATAGATAGATAGATAGATAGATAGATAGATAGATAGATAGATAGATAGATAGATAGATAGATAGATAGATAACACATGAACTGATTTAGCTCCAGGAGAGGTGAGCTATTAGAAACAGGGAGAGCAAAGCTCAACCAATTTATAAATATGTTAGTCAGGGTTGTGTTACATTATTTTAAAAGCACATTCCAATGTTTCCCATTCTAACTGATATAGAACATACAACACAGAATAGAATGGTGCAAGATCAAGCCATTCAGCCCACAACGTCTGTACCTGACATGATGCCAAGGCCATCACTTATCTACCTTAATGTAACCCATATCTCTCCATTCCCTGCTGATCCATATACCTATCCAAATGTCTTCTAAATGCCACTAACCTATCTGCTGCAACTGTAGATCAGTGCATGCTCCTTTAACATAGTGACCTCACCACTACTAACCACTCCCCATTGTCTCTTGTATAATTGTAGCTTCCCCACCTCCAGCTCGCTCTCTAGCTCCAGTGATGACCACGGACAGCTAGGGCATAGTGTGTGTAGTGCCTTTAATAAAGTTATGTAGTAAAAGACTTTGTGTGTCAAGTAAGACCTTTTACATGGTGTCAGCGCGGTAGACTTGCGTCTCCTGTTCATCGGCTTTATTTTATTATTTGTTTATCCCAGTTGTGTCCCCACCTCAACATTTTTACCATGTCCAACTCGTGTCGTCGTCCCGACACGCTCGTTTTTGACGCGGACATCGTGCACCGCTGGACTGTCTTCCAGCGCGACTACGAACACTATATCGCGATCGCTCATCCTGGTGCCACTCCTGCGGTACAGGCTCACCTACTCCTCAACCTGGCTGGTCCGGAGGCAATGGAACATTATGCATCGTTCGAGTTCGCTCCTCTGGAAGACCGCAACGACCCGGTATGTCTCATAGCCAAATTCACTGCCCTATGCGATATACCCACCAATAACATTATTGAGCATTTTAAGTTCTTCACAAGGCGTCAGACTCCAGGTGAGCACATTGACGCTTTCATTGCCTCTTTGCGACATATGGCTCGGCGGTGCCGCCTTGATGCGATAACACCAGACGAAATGATCAGGGACGTCCTGGTCAACGGTCTCCTAAACTCTAAGCTGTGTGACGAGCTCCTGATGAAGCCTGATCTATCGCTAAAGGATGCCATGCATGCCGCTCGCATGGCCTCTGCTGTTGGCTCCGTATCTCAACCGGTGTCCCAGGACATCAATTTCACCGGTACTGCTGGCTGCCGGCGGATCAATTGCCCGCCACGCCGGTTCACCGCCTCTGCACCCGCTAAGGTCACCCCTCGTCGCTGCCCAAATTGCAATTTCTCTTCACACCAGTTCAACGTTTGCCCAGCGCAGGGTAAAACTTGTAATTCCTGCGGGAAGCTGAACCACTTTTCTGCAGCTTGTCGATCGCGTGGGAAACCTGTCCCTGCTCCTAGAAGGAGTCTAAACAACCTTGCGGACTGTGATAGCGCGCCTGGTTCCCAGTACCAGCCAGATGAACTCCCTGATTCTGATACGAGTTCCTCCCATGGTGATTCAACTGTGTTTTCGCTTTTGGGTGAACCTGCATTGATAACAGATCCTTCTGTACATGTTACTGTCAATGGACACTCCTTCCCTGCGAAGGTCGATACTGGTGCTTTTGCCAATGTTATGTCTGTTAGCCTCTTCAAGCAGATAAGCTCGGGGGAGAGGGTGACTCCCGATGACTCCCGCCTTCATGCCAATGGGGGAGGTATTCTGGTCGCTGTGGGGAAGGCCACGGTTATATGTACAGTTCTTGAGACCTCTCGGCCCCTCACTTTTCTCCTGCTGGAATCTGAAAACGTCACCCTGCTGGGCGCCCGTGCATGCCAGGACTTTGGTTTGGTCTCTTTCCACCGCGACATCCACCTGCTGCAGGCTCCCATGGACCCCCTGAACAAGTATCCCAACCGTTTTGATGACGTTCTGGGCAAACTGCCCTGTGCCTACAAAATCGTTGTTGACCCGGGGGTCAACCCGGTAATTAGACCGGCCCACCGTGTGTCTTTTGCCATGAAGGGCCGCGTGGAGTCCACACTGCGTGACATGGTGGCCACGGGCATCCTCAAGGAGGTGAGCGCTCCCACCCTGTGGGTCTCCACCATGGTCGTCGCTGCCAAGAAGGACGCGAGCGAGATCAGGATCTGCATCAACCCGAAAGACCTGAACCTTGCTATCAAACGCCTGCACTACCCCATGCGGACGGTGGAGGACGTCGCTGCACAGGTCGGTCCGGCCACAGTCTTCTCGGTCCTAGATGCCAAGAGCTCCTTTTGGCAGATCCCTCTGGATGAACGTTCCTCCTTCCTGACTACCTTTAGCACACCTTTCGGCAGGTTCCGTTTTCTCCGCATGCCTTTTGGGATCAACTCAGCAAGCGAGGTTTTCCAGCGCACCATGGAACAGCTGTTTGCCGGGTTGCCGTGCGCTATCATTGTGGATGACATCCTGGTGTACGGGAGGGACGTCGCTGAGCACGACCTGCACCTCCGCCAAGTCCTGGACAGGGCTCGTGAGATCAATCTCAAACTTAACCCGAAGAAGTGTCGGATCCGCGTTCAGGAAGTCACTTACGTAGGTCACGATTTCACGGCCGGGGGACTAAAGCCAGACCCCCAGAAGACTGCTGCGGTCACCGAAATGCCCGCTCCCACCGACGTGCCCGGCCTGCAGCGCTTTCTGGGCATGGTCAACTACCTGGGGAAGTTCATACCCGACCTCAGCGAACTGAGTGCCCCCTGAGAGGGCTGACCAAGAAGGACAATGCCTGGGTCTGGCTCCCGCATCACCAGTCGGCATTCGTGGCCCTGAAGTCCAAGCTCGCACGCACCCCGACTTTAACGTACTTTGACCTGAACAGGCCAATCGTCCTCACCTGCGATGCATCTCGGTTCGGCCTCGGTGCCGCCTGCCTGCAGCTCTATGACAATCGGCAGCTGCCTGTTTCCTATGCCTCTCGCACCATGACCCCTGCTGAGCAGCGCTACGCTCAGATCGAAAAGGAGCTCCTTGCCGTGGTGTTCGCATGCTCCAAATTCAAGGACTACATTCTGGGCAACTCCTTCACCATTGAAACTGACCACCAGCCGCTGGTCTCTATCTTGAACAAGCCTATCCATGCGGCTATTCACGTTTGCAGCGAATGATGCTGCAGCTCCAACGTTTCACATTCGAAATTGTGTACCGCAAGGGCAAGGAAATGTTCGTGGCCGACACATTGTCCCGTGCGCCGCTCCCTTCCGTTGCCCGCCATCCATACGAATCGTCTGACCTGATGGTACTGAACGTTAACATTGTTCCCTCTTGGCAGATGCAGTCCCTGGTCAAACACACTGCCGCTGATCCTGCCCTGCAACAGCTTGAGGGCGTCATCCGCCGTGGCTGGCCTGACCGACGCTCTTCCCTACCGGCCGGTGCCGTGCCCTACTTCCTGGTTCGGGACGAATTGGTGCTGCACAACGGCGTGGTGGTGAAGGGCCACAAGGTCGTGGTGCCGGCCGCGCTGCGGGATCACTACTTTCAAACCGCCCACAACGGCCACCCCGGCGTGGAAGCCACTTTGTCCCAGGTCCAAGCCCAGTTTTACTGGCCGGGCATGGTTCAGGAGATTCGGGACAGGGTCTCCGCCTGTGCTGCCTGCAACAGCCTACTGCCTCATCAACAGAGCCAACCTCTCATGCAGCAGCCGGCTCCCGAGTTGCCGTGGATGGCTGTCGCCACTGACATATTCGAATGGCGTGGCAAACACTTCCTGGTCCTGGTGGACTCCTACTCCAGCTGGTTCGAGGTGGACCAGCTGCCGTCCCTCACGTCTGCTGCCGTCATCGGGAAGCTTCGCCGCCACTTTTCGACCTTTGGTTCCACGGTGACTCTCCAATCCGACAACGGCAGCCAGTTTACCAGCGCAGAGTTCGGCGCCATCACCACCCGATGGAACATTCGCCACATCACCAGCAGCCCCGAGTACCCGCAAAGCAATGGCCTTGCGGAGCGCGCTGTCCGCAGCTGGAGCTGCTGGAACATTGTCGGCTTGCTCATTCGGACTTCTACCTTGCCCTCCTCAACCTCCACAACATTTCCCGGGACCCCGCACTCAGTTCGCCTGCCCAGCGCCTCATGTCCCGCACCACTCGACCCCCTCTCCCGGTCTCTCAGCAATCCCTAAAGCCCGCGGTCCGCAGCCCTGCCGCTGTCAAGGAGCGCATCATCGAGAAGCAGGTCATCCAGAAGCGCTCCTTTGACAAATCATCCCGTCTGCTTCCCCGTCTGTTCCCAGGCCAGGTTGTCCGGATGAAGTCCACCTCCGGTCATCACCGGCTGGCCGTTGTCGTTGGCAATGCTGACTCTCCCCGGTCATACCTGGTTGACTACGAGGGCACCGTGTACCGTCGGTCCCGCCAGCACCTGCTGCTTGTCAACGAGCCTGCTCCGCCTCCCGCAGACCCGTTTTCGCCGCCTGTCCATTCCCCACTGCCCGAAACTCCTCCTGCCCCTGTCACTCCTCGCATGCCCCGGAAACTGCCCTCTCAGCTCTCTGTGCCCCGCTCACACCAGCCTCCTTCTCCTGCCTCGCCTGCGAGTGTACCTGTTTCGCCTCCCCGTTCTCCTCCTTCCCCTGGGCGCTCTTCACCCGGATCTCCTGTCTCTGTCCCTGGCCCCGTCCCTGCAGCTCCTGCGGTTGAGGGGGAAGGCGGGTTGCGCACCCGCTCTGGGCGGTTGGTCAAGCCGCCTGTCCGGTACGGAGTGTGCGAGTAGTCTGTATCATGATGTAGTCTAAACTGTTCCCTGCTTATGGTCTGATTCTAGCGTATGAGCCGTGGTCGCTTTTGTTTCCAAGAGGAAGGATGTAGATCAGTGCATGCTCCTTTAACATAGTGACCTCACCACTACTAACCACTCCCCATTGTCTCTTGTATAATTGTAGCTTCCCCACCTCCAGCTCGCTCTCTAGCTCCAGTGATGACCACGGACAGCTAGGGCATAGTGTGTGTAGTGCCTTTAATAAAGTTATGTAGTAAAATACTTTGTGTGTCAAGTAAGTCCTTTTACACACAACAGAGGCTGTGTGTTCCAGTCCCTCACAATCCACTGCATAAAAAACTTGCCCTGCACAACTCCTTAACATTTTGACCCTATCGCCATAAAGCTATGACCTCCAGTATTTTATTTTCCATCCTGGAATAAAGGTTCTGACTGTCTACAATATCTGTGCCTCTTATCATTTTATAAACTTCTATCAGGTCTCCCCACAACCTTCAGTCTTCCAGAGAAAACAATCCAAGTCTGTCCAACCTCTCCCTGTAGCTAATAATCCCTAACCCAGGTATCATTCAGGTGAATCTCCTCTGAACCTTTTCCAAAGTCTCCACATCCCCCCTTTAACGGAACAACGGGAACTGTACACAATACTCCATATGCAGCCGAATCATAGTCCTATGAAGCTGCATCACGACTTCTTGAATCTTATATTCAATGCCCTGACTTATGAAACCAAGCATACCATATGCTTTCTTTACCACTCTATCTATTTGTGTTGTCACTTTCAGGGAGTTATGAACTTGGACCCCAAGATCCCTCTGCACATCAATGCTGTTAAGGGTCATGCCTTTAATCGTACATTTACCCCTTACACTTAACCTCCCAAATGCAACACCTTATACTTGCATGGATTAAACTCCATCTGCCATTTCTCCACCATATGTTCAAGCGTAGCTTGGACTTATTTCACTTGCCAATCATTCTCATAACAGTGTGACTCCTGGCAGATGGTAGCAGAGGTTAGATTTCAACAGCTGGCTTGAACTGGTTTTCACTTTCCCAGTGATTTTTCTTCATAAGCGTAGAAGCTGGAAGATGCGATTCCGATATTTGAGAATGTGCCATCATTAAATAGGATCCTGGGTCTACCTTCAAACATCAACCAAGCACAATACATCCATAATCTTTTGATTTGTTCAGTCCTAAAATATATCTATCTCTGCCACTGAGTTCTTGATGAATCCTTTTCTTCTCAACAATAGGGTGGCCAACTCTTTATTCTCTGATGGTGATCCTTAGCTTCTGATTCTCCCTATTGCAGATTCATCCTCCCAGCATCTAACCTGTGAAAACCCTGAAGCATTTTGAGCATTAACCTTTCATTTTAAGCTTGAGGAAATATAAGCCAAGCGTATTCAAACCCTACCATCTCAGAAATTAAACTAGGTCAGCTCGTGAGGTATATAAATTTATATCATAGCAAAAGAACACTCAGCCCAATGTAGTAAAAGCAATGATATGCTTTCTCAGACATGGAGGCAGGAACTGGTTTATATTCTTTCTTTGGATGTCAGTTTTGCTTGCTTTGCCAGTATTTATTGCTCTGCTAGAAATGCTCTGAACCTGTGGGGCTTGCTGGGCTTTACTAAAGGATAGTGTAGATTCAACAGCTTGGTGTGGGATCTATTGTCACTTACGAGCAAGAGTGGATAAGGCTGGCAAACCTCCAGAAGGATTTTCACAGTGGTCCAGTAGCGTCATGGTCATGATTGTCAATGCTGGCAAATTGATTAATTACATCTTAAATAGATAATGCAGTGAATAATGAAGTGACAAATACTGAAGATTGGTGTGAACAATTGCAGCAAGATCTTGATCGATTGGCCAGGTGGGCTGAGGAATGGTCGATGGAATTTAATACAGAGAAATGTGAGAGTGTTGTAGAGCAGAGGGATCTAGGAGTGCAGGTGCATGGTTCCTTGAAGGTGGCGTTGCAGGTAGATAGGGTGGTCAAAAAGGTGTTTGGCACATTGGACTGCATCAAACAACGTATTGAGTAAAGAAGTTGGGAGATCAGGTTGATGTTGTCTGCGTTGGTGAGGCTGCATTTAGAGTATTGTGTTCAGTTCTGGGCAGCACGTTATAGGAAAGATGATGTCAATCTGGAAAAGGTACAAAGAAGATTTACAAGGATGTTGCCTGGGTTAGAGCGTCTGAGCAACTAGGAGAGGTTGAGTAGCTGGGATTATATTCCATGGAGCGGAGGAGGATGAGGGGTGATCTTGTTGAGGTGTATAAAATCATGAGAGGAAAAGATCAGGTTGCTGCACAGAGTCTCATGCCCAGATGAGGTGTATCGAGGACCAGAGGACATAGGTTTAAGGTGAAAGGGAAAAGTGTTAATAGGAAATTGACAAAAAGGTTGTTGGGTGTTGCTCTACAACACTCCCCAGAGGCCTACCATTCATTGTGTGGGTCCTTCCCATGTTAGCTGCCAGAGGGGGTAGTCGAGGCAGGGACTATCCCAACATTTAAGGAACATTAAAACAGGTACATGGATAGGACAGGTTTGGAGGGATATGGACCAAATGAGGGCAGATGGAACTAATGTAGATGAGACATGTTGACCGTTGTGGGAAAGTTGGGCCGAATGGCCTGTTTCCACACTGTATCACTCTATGACTCCATAACTCAAGTAACCATGGGTAAAATTTCAGCTGACATCTATAGGTCATCATTTCAGGTCTTTGGATTACCCCTGTAGTAATATAACCACTATATTAGAGTCAGAATCATACAGCCTAGAAACAGGATCTTCAGCCCTCCGAGTCCATGCCAACAATAAAGTTACCATCAAGGTGACAGGACTAAAATTTATAAGAGATATGTGGGACCCCTTTTTCCACATAGAAGGTGGTAGCTGCCTGGAACATGCTGCCACTGATGGTGGTGGAAGCAGATATGATTGTTGCATTAAAGAGGCTTTTAGATAAACATATGGAGATGTAGCGAATGGGTGGACATGGATCATGTGCAGGCAAATAAGGTTAGTTTATCTTGGATCGATGGCTGGCACAGATATTGTGGGCCGAAGGGCCTGTTCCAGTGTTATACTGTACCATGTTCTATATTTTCTTTTGAGATACAGCGTGGAGCCAGGCCTTTCAGCCTACCGAGTCGCACTGACCAGCAATCCCCCATACCCTAGTTCTATCCTACACATTAGGGACAATTTACGGAAGCCAAATAACCTACAAACCTACACGTCTTTGGAATGTGGGAGGAAAACCGGAGTGCCTGGAGAAAGCCCACTCGGTCACAGGGAGAACCTGAAAAGTCCATAAAGGTAGCACCCATAGTCAGGATCAAACTCAGGTCTCTGGTCTGTAAGGCAACAACTCAACCACTATGCCACTGTGTCCCCCACAATGCACTGTTCTATTAACACTAATCCCATGTTATTCTCCTCACATTCCCATCAATTCCCATCAAGGTCGCTGATTTACCTACACACCAAGGCAGATTTACAGTGACCAATTAATTTAACACCACATACTACTTTAAGATGTTGAAGTAAAACAGACTATCACCAGGCCAACCACACATTCATAGAAAGAAGGATCTTATATTCATCTGAGACCTCAGCCATACTTCACTTGTGGAGCAGTTAGATAGAATTCATAACATATCTATAAACATTCAAAAGATCAATCATTCAAATGGGCACGCCCCATCAAACTGGTGCCAAATCAGCATCAGGTCACTGACCACACAATGTATCTAACTATACTTCAACCAGATAACAGTCACCACTGACATTCTTCCCAATGCATTGCCCAGCGGGCTACAAATCTACACCAGCACATCATACACCATACGTGAAACAAATCAGCACTTAGAATACCCAAACAATAGATGCCCTACAAACAAATATTTCCTCCTACTAACACAAGGTCACTTTGTATCATACAAGCATGATCCAATGATTTCTCATGCATTCCATACCACAGTTATTTTCAGAATGAAAGCAAAATTGCAACTGAAATGAACAAGATTATTTGCTTCTATATAGTGAATCATTGAATAAATTGATTGCTCATTCAAGTTCATATATTTCTAATTCCTTCTAAACAAGACATTCCCATTCCCATTTCATCAAGAACAAGCCATATTCTTTGGTTCCTTTGTTCTCCACAAGGTAAAATAACCTTTCATGATCTGTCATCCGTTCATTATTCTAAACACAGCATTTATATCCACCCTCAGACTTTTGCAAATAAACCAGGAGTAAGTGCTCAAGTTACTCAGTCACTCAACATAATCTAATGACTAATATCCTTTCAAAAGTTGCAATGTTCCTTTTTCACTGATGTGACCAAACCTATATGCAATGTTCTCATTCACATGTACAATGAGTCATACAGTGGCAGGTATATTTTATTACTTTCACTATATATTGATCTTTTAAAATATTCTAAACTATATATTTTTTCATTGGAGACACAAGAGACTGTAGATGCCATAATCTGGAGCAATATTTTCTAAGGTGAGATTTTTCTGACAGCCGTAGGTAGTCAAAAATGCTGGAGAAACTCAGCGAGTGAGGCAACATCAATGGAGCGAAGGAATAGGTGATGTTTCGGGTCGAGACCCTTCTTCAGACTGATGTGCGGGTGGGGGGTGCGGGAAGAAGAAAGGAAGAGGCGGAGACAGTAGGCTGTGGGAGAGCTGGGAAGGGGAGGGGAAGGAGGGAGAAAGCAAGGACTACCTGCAATTGGAGAAGTCAATGTTCATACCACTGGGGTGTAAACTGCACAAGCGAAATATGAGGTGCTGCTCCTCCAATTTGTGGTGGGACTCACTCTGGCCATGGACGAGGCCCAGGACAGAAAGGTCAGATTCGGAATGGTAGGGGGAGTTGAAGTGCTGAGCCACCGGGAGATCAGGTTGGTTAATGCGAACTGAGCGGAGGTGTTGGGCGAAGTGATCGCCAAGCCTGTGCTTGGTCTCACCAATGTAGAGCAGTTGACACCTAGAGCAGCGGATGCAATATATGAGGTTGGAGGAGGTGCAGGTGAACCTTTGCCTCACCTGGAAAGACTGCTTGGGTCCTTGGATGGAGTCGTGAGGGGAGGTAAAGTGACAAGTGTAGCATTTCCTGCGGTTGCTAGGGAAAGTACCAGGAGAGGGGATGGTTTGGGTGGGAAGGAACAAATTGACCAGGGCGTTATGGAGGGAGTGATCTCTGTGGAAAGCCGAAACGGGAGGAGATGGGAAGATGTGGCCAGTGGTGGGATCTCGTTGGAGGTGGCGAAAATGTCGGAGGATTATCTGTTGTATGTGACGACTGGTGGGGTGGAAGGTGAGGACAAGGGGGACTCTGTCCTTGTTACGAGTGGGGGGATGGGGAGTGAGAGCAGAGCTACGGGATATAGAGGAGACCCTGGTGAGAGCCTCATCTATAATCGAAGAGGGGAACCCCCGTTCCCTAAAGATTGAGGATATCTCTGATGCCCAGGTTTGCAACACCTCATTCTGGGTGCAGATGCGGCATGGATGGAGGAATTGGGAGTAGGGGATAGAGTCGTTACAGTAAGCAGGGTGGGAAGAAGTGTAGTCCAGATAGCCATACCGTAATTTATTGCTGATCAGATTCTTATTACTGTTCTGCATATATTCTCCTTCCCACTTAAGCACCAGTCATTTTCTGGATTTCTTTTTTCTCTCGTTCTGTGAAGAATATTGGATTTCTGTGTAATATTCCAGTGGGCTCATTTTCAAGTATTGTATATTCACATCCTTGTGTAGCTCGTGCTGTTCGGCTTTTCGGTCCACCCATTACACGTATGTGACCCTGCTGCTTCTATACCCACCTGCATATTTCCCTAACATAACATTTATCTCAACTTTTCATTTAAAATACTCGTAAATTTCCTGAACATGCAAGTAAAATAAATGGTGAACCAAAAATAAAAATCAGTTAGAAGTATGTTGTTTGTTAAATGTTTGCATTTAATAATGACTGTCGAAAATTGTGAAATAAAACCCAGAAAATGCAGGACATCTAAGCAGTACCGGCAGTATCTCTGAATAAACTATTAGTGTTTAGTTAGTTATTTTTTTAACTCTGTTTCTCTCTCCATCGACACTACCTTACTTGCTGAGTATGTCATAGAGCCATACAGCAATGGAAATGGAGCATGCTAACCAAGATGTCCTATTAGCCAGCTTTTCGATCATTTCCTTCTACACTTATTCTATCCATGTACTTGTCCAATTGTCTTTTTAATTCTGTTATGTTACCTGCCTCAATTACCTCCTCTGGCAGCTCGTTCTATATACAGACTATTCGAGTGAAAAGGTTGCCTCGCAGGTTCCTATCTGTCAACTTAAACCTATGTCTCTGGTTCTTGATTTCCCTACCCTGAGTAAAGGACTATGAGCAATTCCCCTAATGATTTTATACACACCAAAAGTACATCTTAGCCTCCTGTGCTAGCTTGCCCAAATTCTCTCTATAGCTCAGGCCCTTGGGTCCTGGCAACACCCTAATAAATCTTCTCTGCTCTCTTTCCAGTTTCATAACATCTTTCCTATAACAGGATGACCCCAAGCAAACACCATATATTAAATCCTAAAGTTTTGTACAACTTAACATAACTTCCCAACTTCTTTACTATGTCTGACATATTTTCTTCTTGTTTCAGCTTTCCTGTATCCGCCGCATTTTGCAATTGAAACTTTACTTCCGAGTTGTATATTGATAATAAACAATCTGAGTGAATTTACTATGGTGACACTTAATTTTAAATGCACAGTTGTAACTTTGTACACTTCGATTACAGTGGGTAGTGGTGACCATCTTTAAATTGTCATCCAACAAAATGTGTACCATTGTTGGGAAAAGTGATTTTCAAGATTAAGCCTCAACAGCAAAATGTTCAAGATTAAGCCTCAACAGCAGAATTCTGATGAAGCAAGTAATTCAATGTTCTCTGACCAAAGCTTAATGATTCAGCAGCTCCATGAACAAACCAAGCCACGAGTGTGTACAAAAGAAGAAAGGAAATGACAGCTGGCACCAGGGGAGTGGAGTGGCATGGGGGCAGCATTATCTGATGACATGCAGCAAATTGCATTATTTCGATTCCAGTAGTTTCTCCCAAAAATAGTTCCACACCTTTTCTTGAAACAACTTTCACCCACCTTTCAAAGAAAGCCTTGCATTTAGGTAGCCCCATTTTATGATATTGGGATGTCTCAAACTGCTTCCCATCTTTTGCGGGATTATTATTGGGTGAAATGCAAGTTCTAATAGAGGGACTGCAGCGCTGATTTGGACAGAGCAAACTTCAGATAATACCTTTGTAGGAAAGAACTGCAGATGCTGGTTTAAATCGAAGGTAGACACAAAATGCTGGAGTAACTCAGGCAGCATCTCTGGAGAGAAGGAATGGGTGAAATTTCGGGTCGAGACCCTTCTTCAGACTGACTTCATTCTACCTTTGGATAACACCCGGGGCATAACCTGACAGAGGAATAAACACTGTCTACAAAGGTATCCAGATTTAACGGGTTACATTACAAGATAGGATCTGCATAAATTAGATTCATATTGGAAACACAACTATTTATTATCTTTTGACAGACACATAATGCTGGAGCAACTCAGCGGGTCAGAGAGCATTACAAAGATGCTGCCTGACCCGTTGAGTTACTCCAGCATTTTGGGTCTATCTTCGGTATAAACCTGCCTCTGCAGTTCCTTCCTACACATTTTGGCTATCAGCTTTATTTTGTGATTCTTCCAGTGAATAGGTTAGCAACAAGCATCCATTGTATTGGCCCTCGCACTCACACAGTCTACACTTCTTCCCAGGTACACAAAAATGCTGGAGAAACTCAGCGGGTGCAGCAGCATCTATGGAGCGAAGGAAATAGGCAACGTTTCGGGCCGAAATCCTACTTCTTCCCACCCTTCTTCCTGTAGGGACTCCATTCCGTACAACAGTTTCCTCATCTCCATCACAACCTTTCTGAAGGGACCTTCTTCCAGTGATTCTAACTTCAACTGACTGTTCCATTTCTTGTACTTCTGTTCACATCGCGGAGAACCAAAGATTCCTCTTGTTTCTCATCTTCCACCTCACCAGCCTTCATGTTCAATGGATCATATTCTGTAAATTCAAATCCTGCAAATGTGATATCATCCCTCTCCTTCTCTATCAACTTTAAAAATACTTCTCCCTGGTTCACTCTCAAATCCATCAACATCCATTTTAATCCTCATCCACATCTTCCCATGTAACCGTAGAAGGGACAACACTTCTACATTTTCCTTGAATCCACATACACCTTTCAGACAAAACAGCCACTTATTTGTTTTCCTTCTGAATTCATACTTTGCACATTGTTCAGTCTCTTCCATAATGGGGTGTCCAAATTGGATGACCCTTTTGCAGAAAACGTACATACAGTCCACAATGGTGACCTCAAGCTGCCAGTTGCCTGTCACTTAAATCTCCAAACCATTCCTGTTCTAACATCGCTATATTTGGTGTCCGAAACAGTTGCCAATGCTCAACATATCCTTATGAGCAATACTTATCTCCTGACAGGACATGTTACAGCCTTCAAGACTCAACAGTGACAACAATAATTTCAATAATTTCTGAGCGGCAGTAATATCATCTGTTGTAACTCACATCTTTAGCTAATTCTATTTTCTTCTCCCTTCTGACAATTACAACTACTTATTCAATCTTTTATTTTCGCTAATCCTTTTACCAACTTCCCTCAGCTTGCATATCACGCCTTTTGTCACTTAATCATCCTCTGTTCATAGATCATCCCTTTTGTTCTCAACAGTAATACAGTACATCTCTACTTTATCTTAGTTAGGACAATAGGTCACAGTGTTTCCATCATCTTCTGCATTTAATTCTCATTTTAAACCCTGGTTCCACTCGAGCAAATTGTTTGTCAATCTCACCAGAATGACACTATCTTTTTGTTGCTTATTTTTGCATGAAAACACACAAGATGCTGGAGCAGTTAACTCAGGCAGCATCTCTGAAGAACATGGATAGGTGACGTTTTGGGTCCGATCCCTTCTCAAGTCTGAAGAAGGGTCTCAACAGAGGGAGGAGCGACCTCCGTGTGGTGAGATAAAAACCCATCGCGGGGCTTGTCTCAACAGAGGCCCAGGAGCCGTTACAGAGGAGGAGCCTCCGTTACAGAGGGAGGAGCGACCTTCGTGTGGTGAGATAAAAACCCATCGCGGGGCTTGTCTCAACAGAGGCCCGGGAGCCGTGACAGAGGGAGGAGCGACCTCCGTGTGGTGATCCATGTTCTCCAGGAAATGCTGCCTGACCTGATGATTCACTTCAGCATTTTGTTTCTTTCCTTGATAGGCCAGCATCTGCAGTTCCTTGTTTCAAGATTCTCCAAACCAAAAGCTAACTGCAGCTGGTAATGTAGGGGGGCAGGAGTCATAGGGTTTGGGTGTTCATGACTTCTGCCTGATTTTCATCGTAAGAAATAAAGCTAAGGTCGTGCTGGGGGCAGCATTGAAATTCCTCCCTGTGTCTTATATTATAACATGGCACCCATGTTATTTACTTGTTGTTTCCTCATAACTGAATGAGTCATAACTCATTAATGTTAGGCTCAAAACAGCTCTGATTCAAAATGTCATTTATCTCCAGTCAGTGTAAGCCTTCAAAGTGCCAGCAGCTAGATTATTGTAACACCATTGTTGATAGGTTTTTGAAATAACATTCTGAACAATGTCACGCCGTGATGGCTCATCACAGTGACTTGTACAATTGGTGTTTAATTTCACTAGGCTATCACACCATAAGGAATGGCTAAAGGACAACATCAAGTTAATTCTTATGATTCTTTGAATATCCCGCGGTCTAGGCATAAGCTTAGGGGCGACCGCGCCTTTGTGGTTGCAGCTCCTGGACTGTGGAACAGCATCCCCCTTCCCATCAGAACTGCCCCCTCCATCGACTCCTTTAAGTCAAGACTAAAAACTTATCTATACTCCCAAGCCTTTCCTGAAGTCCACTGAGCGAGGGCTATATGTATATATGTATGTAGTTTGTTTGTTTATACTATTCTTATAACAAATGTAAAGCACTTTGGCCAACGAGAGTTGTTTGTAAAATGTGCTATATAAATAAATGTGACTTGACGACTTGACTTTCATTTAACTCACATCAGTTTTCAAACTTTCACAGGAAAATCTACTTAAAAAACATCCAAGTAGTGCCTAAAGGATGATCAATGGTACCAAGGTACAATGAAATTAATTTTTTTGTATACCGTTCAGTAAAATATTACCATATACGTACAATCCCAGATTAAGTAGAAAATGTACAGAAATAGCCCACTGAGACCATGTGCAAGAGTCAATTAACAATAAACAATAGACAATAGGTACAGGAGTAGGCCAATTGGCCCTTCGAGCCAGCACCGCCATTCAATGTGATCATGGCTGATCATCTCCAATCAGTACCCCGTTCCTGCCTTCTCCCCATATCCCCTGACTCCACTATTTTTAAGAGCCTATCCAGCTCTCTCTTGAAAGCATCCAGAGAACCTGCCTCCACCGCCCTCTGAGGCAGAGAATTCCACAGACTCACCACTCTCTGTGAGAAAAAGTGTTTCCTCGTCTCCGTTCTAAATGTCTTACTCCTTATTCCTAAACTGTGGCCCCTGGTTCTGGACTCCCCCAACATCGGGAACATGTTTCCTGCCTCTAGCGTGTCCAAGCCCTGAACAATCTTATATGTTTCAATGAGATTCCCTCTCATCCTTCGAAACTCCAGAGTGTACAAGCCCAGCTGCTCCATTCTCTCAGTATATGATAGTCCCGCCATCCTGGGAATTAACCTTGTAAACAAACCTACGCTGCACTCCCTCAATAGCAAGAATGTCCTTCCTCAAATTAGTCGCCAGATTTTGGCACCATTTTCAAAGTCCATGCCATAAAGCACCCTGTTGCAGCTGTTGCCTCCATCTGGATCATCCTGTGAACCGTCGTCCCTCTCCTCGCCCAGCCACCATTCAGACTTTGTGCTCCGTGACGGTCCCTTCTGCCACGCAGCCCTACGGGTCCTTATGTACAAAGCATTTAACATTCTACCTCTGAATAAGAAGAATATGAATTTCACTCCAGAAGTCTGAATACAAGGCCGAAGCTTAACTGTCACGGACAATGTCTTAGACTTGAGATCCCAAAACATGAATTCCTATTTAAATATGTCCTTCAGAGATGTTGCCTGACCAACTGATTTACTCCAGAATTGTGTAAGGAGGAACTGCAGATGCTGGTTTAAACCAAAGATAGACACAAAAAGCTGGAGTAACTCAGCGGACCAAGCTGCATCTCTGGAGAGAAGGAAATGGTCATTCTTTTGAAGAAGGGTCTCAACCCGAAACATCACCCGTTCTTTCTCTCCAGAGAGGCTGCCTGTCCCGCTGAGTTACTCCAGCTTTTTGTGTCTAATCCAGCACTGTGTTCTACGTGAGATTCCAACATCAAAGGTATGATAGAGGTGTTTGAGAGCTTTTTGATAGGCACATGGAAGTGCAGGGAATCATAAGCAGGCAGATGAGATCAGTTTAATTGGGCATCATGTTCGACACAAACATTGTGGGCTGAATGGTCCGTTACTGTCCTGTACGGTTCTATGTTCTATCTCCAGTTTCTTGTACCAATTCCTGATGCTCCTTTTCCTTCAGCCACTTCCAAAGTCAGATGCTCAGATCCTTTGCCACCATAGTGTTTGAGTGGCCATTCCGTGTTCAAAGTGGCTGCTGGATTTCACTCACCACAGCACTGGCAACATTTCAGAAATGTAAAATATCTACTGTTGGCTTGAGGTCATGAAAGACAACATACAAATGCAGAGCACACCACTTTGAATCATGTCAAAAAGATGTGTAGTCAAGATATCTATATAAATGCTAATCTCCCCTTCATGTGGTTTTGCAGGCAGTGTTTTACTGGTCTGTGAATTTCATGGTTACATATCCACTAATGCACTTTTGATATGTACACTATGGACAATTTCAAAGAATACATTGCAAAATATTCACATTTACTAGCCTTTAAAATTCAGCAACTTGTATCTATTTGGCACCTTTAACCTTTACAGGGTTCTGAGAATATGTCACTGCTGCAAACTAAACCTGACACTGACCCACATAAGGAGATATTGGGGCAAATGACCACAAGCTTCGTCAATGGGGCGTTCTTAAGGAGGAGAGATACTGAGATATGTGGGAATTTCTGAACTAGGACCTAAGCTGTTGCTAGCATGGTGGTTAATGTTAGGTTGGTAAGCAGCTATGATTAGGGGCTTGCAGAAAACGTGCTTGCTCTCAGATTGGAGGATCCTAAATCCTAAGGGGAACCTAAATTTCCTCTCTGGTCTTCTCTAGGATACAACTTGCTCTGTTCCAATGGCTAAGATTGATACCAACCTGTCCATCAAGACCCAAATTAGTAGAATACAGCTGAAACTGATTTGTTTCAGTTGAGGCAGAGCGCAGTAAATTCCAAAAAATGTTCAACCACGTTTTGTGAAGGAAATAAATCATACATTTTCCTTCAAGTTCTGGTAAACCTGCCAGGTTCCCTTGGCGTTGGCATTGATGGTAAAGTGTGGTGCCTTGCACTGTATACAAAGCTTCAACTCTGGCTCATCCAGCATGCTTCATGAACATTTAGTAGAATTGATGCTTCTGCATCCCTTAACAGCCTGTCCCAAGGAAAAGGAGCATCAATACAATACAATACAATACAATACAATGCCGTTTATTTGTCATTTGAACCTCACATGAAGTTCAAACGAAATTTGGTTTCTGCAGTCATACAAGAAAAGAACCAAGACACACACCAACACAATCCACATAAACATCCATCACAGCGAATCTCCTCCTCACTGTGATGGAAGGCAAAGTCTTGTCTCTCCCCTGCTCTCCATTCTTCAAGAATCAGGAATTGGTACAAGAAACTGGAGATAGAACATAGAACCGTCCAGGACAGGAATGGACCATTTAGCCCACAATGTTTGTGTCGAACATGATGCCCAATCTGCCTGATCTCATCTGCCTGTTTATGATCCATAGCCCTCTATTCCCTGTCAAGTCCAGCAGATCCTTACCCATTAACACTTTATGATGTCATGGGCCTGTCAGTTTAAGGGGTCCTGGGGAATTCCCAAGACTAGAGATACAGCATGGAAACACCAAAGTAAATTAAATTTCTTTATTTATATAGCACATTTTTAGTCAACTTGCATTGACCCCAAAGTGCTTCACATAATTACATTCACACACACAGGCAAAGGTGGGTGAAGTGTCTTGCCCAAGGACACAACGACAGTATGCACTCCAAGCGGGATTCGAACCAGCTACCTTCCGGTTGCCAGCCGAACACTTAGCCCATTGTGCCATCTGTCGTCCACATCCAAAGTCCACACCGAGTCCCCGCCGACCAGCAATCACCTAGAAAACTAGCACACTTGGGACCATTTACAATAGCCAATTAACCCACAGAGCCACACATCTTTGGAGTGTGGGAGGAAACCAGAGCACCCGGTGAAAATCCACGGGGTCACAGGGAGAACACACAAACTCCATACAGGGAACACCCGTAGTCAGTATCGAACCCAGGTCTACCGCTGCCCCACTGTGCCGCCCTTTCCTATCTCAAGTGAGCACGTTGAGTGCATAAATTCATGTCAGAAGTACTTCTCGGCTAGGTTATGGGATTTTAGCAGTAGTATCTTCTGCTACAGAAGCCCTCTTCTTTTCCGGCTGAAAAGGAAAAGGTGATGTTTCAGGTCTAGCCCCTTCTTTTGCTTCCTTCCCATACTTCCTTTTCTTTTTGAGACATGATTGTATTTCCAATCCATGAAAACGGTGTGTTAGTCAGCTCCTGATTGTTAGTCTTCTCAGGGAACGAGTCTCAACATTTTCTGGTGGCGAAGCCAAGAGTCTCTTCACAAGTGCTAAGTACGGCAGACTCTATAACAGTCCAGGTGCTGTGGACACCGCACCTACTGCTGGTAGAGCGTTAATGGGTTATCTGTATGATGTGCCTGAATAGAGCTTTCTCTGAGATGTTGTGGAATAAACCTTATTCCTTTATCATGTATCTATTCACTGTAAATGGCTCGATTGTAATCATGTATTGTCTTTCTGCTGACTGGTTAGCGAGCAAGAAAAGCTATTCACTGTACCTCAAAATACGTGACAATAAACTAAACTGTTCTGGTCGATGAAGGGAAGGCGATGGTTGGAGGCCCGCAGCAGCCTGGGTCTTCCCTGAATCGGGTACCGTTCTTAACTGGAGCATGGACCGGACTTGGAAAATGGCACCAAACATGCGCCTCTTGCATGTGGGCTCAGTAGACTAATTCTGAATAACTGCTAATTAGGGGTGGTATGGTGATACTCTATTGGACCTTTTGTAAGAAAAGAATTTCACTGTGCGTTTGCACATGTGACAATAAAGCACCTACGAAACATTGAGTTCTTCAGGATTGATTTTCCAGCAGTGGTCACCATTTAAGGTCCAGGTTAATGAAGCCTGATTGTCCAGCTGTGACACGGCATCCCCACGCTCCCCATTTGGACAATGATGTCGTCTTGTCGAAGTCAGTGCAAGGATCGTGTTTGTCTTTGAGCAGGGTAATGATAGGCCCGTGAGAGAATGTGGGCTTGGATGTTACACATCGGCTCTCCTGCTGCCAAACTGACCAATGTTACAATGTTACCCAGAACATTGCCGACAAATACATCATGAATAATATTATCCTCTGCCACTTTTAAGTTCTTTTCCATCGCCCTTTCTTGATGGTTTTGCTCCAGAATTGTTCATTTTATTCCATCAGCACACTGTTTTATTACTATTCCTGCCTCACCATTCTCCATAAAGCTACCAGGTCATCCACTATGACTCTTATTTTTTACAATTTGATAACCATTCTGAACTAAAATTTAAAAAGATACAATTTTGCTTTGATAAGTGCCAAATTCGAATTCAAAATGTAGAAAATGCTTTTGTCACATTTATTGGAATGTGCTAAACTGGAAAAGGTCTTCTTGATGTCAGTTCCACCTTTGGCTCCAAAGGTCTGATTGCTTTTGTGAGCAATGTGAACTGTAGTGGGGTGTTGCCCCACTATATCAGTTTTAGATATTCAGTGTTTTTCATAGATGTTCTGCAAGATAACTGAGAGCTACATCCTGGGATGTCAGGACTTTCATATGAAGAAAGACTGGATAGACTTGGCTTGTACATGCTAGAATTTAGAAGATTGAGGGGGGATCTTATAGAAACTTACAAAATCTTAAGGGGTTGGACAGGCTAGATGCAGGAAGATTGTTCCCAATGTTGGAGAAGTCCAGAACAAGGGGTCACAGTTTAAGGATAAGGGGGAAATCTTTTAGGACCGAGATGAGAAAAACATTTTTCACACAGAGAGTGGTGAATCTGTGGAATTCTCTGCCACAGAGGGTAGTTGAGGCCAATTAATTGGCTATATTTAAGAGGGAGTTAGATGTGGCCCTTGTGGCTAAAGGGATCAGGGGGTATGGAGAGAAGGCAGGTACAGGATACTGAGTTGGATGATCAGCCACGGTGGTGGGCGGCGCGACCGACGTCGCAGCGGCCTCTGCAGTCTGTCTGTGTATTTTTTATTTTTTTGTCCTGTTGAGGGTTTAGTTTGTAGTGGGTGTTTAAATGTGTATGTGTGGGGGGTGGGGGAAACTTTTAAATCTCTTCCCTGCATGGAGACCCGACCTTTTCCCTGTCGGGTCTCCGTTGCCGTTGGGGCCTAGCGCCGTGGAGCGGCCTCCAACCGGAGCGACCTGGGGGCTGAAGTCACGGAGCCTGTGGAGCTGGGGAGCTGCGGACCTACCTCCGTGGAGCTGTGGAGCTGTGGAGCTGTGGAGCTGTGGAGCTTGTGGAGCCTGTGGAGCCTGTGGAGCTGTGGAGCCTGTGGAGCTGTGGAGCTGTGGAGCTGTGGACCTACGGACCTACCTCCGTGGAGCTGGGGAGCTGCGGACCTACCTCTGTGGAGCTGTGGAGCTGTGGAGCTGTGGAGCTGTGGAGCTGTGGAGCCTGTGGAGCTGTGGAGCTGTGGAGCTGTGGAGCTGTGGAGCTGTGGAGCTGTGGACCTACGGACCTACCTCCGTGGAGCTAGCCAGCTTCGGAGCGTGGAGAGCTACGGCGGCGAGCTGCTGCGACCCGACTCAGGTGGATGGTGACACCGGGAGCTCGCGGGTCCCCGGTGGGAGACTGCTTTGCGGGGCACCGGCAACGGCGACTTCTCCCGCCCGAATTGCGGGGTTGAGAGTGACCTGGAGCAGGGCCTTACAACGCCCGGCGCGGCTGTAAATTGCCACGGACTTGCTAGCGCCCGCCGGGGGCTCCAACATCAAGACCCGGGGCAGGGCCCTACATCGCCCGGCGTGGCTTTGAGTGGCCGCGGACTTGCTAGCGCCCGCCGGGGGCTTTGACCTCGACTTCGGGAGAGGAATGGAGAGCAGGGGAGAGACAAGTTTTGCCTTCCATCACAGTGAGGAGGAGACTCACTGTGATGGATGTTTATGTGAATTGAATTGTGTTGGTGTGTGTCTTGGTTCTTTTTTGTATGACAGCAGAAACCAAATTTCGTTTGAACCTCATGTGAGGTTCAAATGACAAATAAAAGGTATTGTATTGTATTGTATTGTATCGTATATTGAATTGCGGTGCAGGCTCAAAGGGCCGAATGGCCTACTGCACCTATTTTCTATGTTTCTATGTTTACATTTCCAATTAAAACACTGATTTTAGCTCTGATTGCAGCAAATCAAAGGAGATAATTTCTCTGAAATATCAAAGCTCAACTTTCCCTCAGTTCTTAAACATCAGCAAACAACAACAACAATAACAGGAGCATACCAAACAAAATATGATAGAGTGTTACAAAAGGAGATAGTGAGATAGGTGAGCTAAAGGTGTGCTCAAAGTGAGGGGCTTTATGAAGCAATTAATATTTGGGCAGCACAGAAGCATAGCTAGCAGCGCTCCTGCCTCACAGTTCCAGTGACCCTGACTTATGGTGTTGTCTTTAGACTTTGGTGACACAGAGTAGAAACAGGCCCTTCAGCCCATTGAGTCTGTGCTGATCAGCGATCATCCCTTACACTAGCATTATCCTACACACTGAGCAAATTGTTACAATTTACAGAAGCCAATTAACCGACAAACCTGTACGTCTTTGGAATGTGGGAGGAAACAGGAGCACCCGGAGAAGACCCATCATGTCATAGGGAGAACGTGCAAACTCCGTACAGACACCACCCATAGTCAGGATCAAACCCGGGTCCCTGGCGCTGTAAGGCAGCAACACTGCTGCTGTGCCACAGTACCGCCCTGTCCAAGTGAAGTTTGCAAATTCTCACTGTGATTGTATGATTTCCCTCAGGTTTCCCAAAAATGTCTAGGTTGGTAAGGAGACAGGAAGAGAGAATCAGGAACATTTTGTGTCGAGACCCTTTATCTGACTGGGATGAAGCCTAGTCCAGAACAAGGATCTTAACCGGATACATTGACTATCCATTTCCAGCCACGGATCTGACCCTTTGAGTTCCCCAAGCAGCTTGCCTTTTGCTCCAAGACTAAGTTGACTGTTCTAAATCGATCCAGCCCTATGGTTTAAAAAGCATTAAGGTACCTGCTACTAGTGTTATTTGTCATTTCCAGGTGACAACCTTGCTCATTACTTGTTCAAAAAGACAGCGTGGAACACTCAGCCCTACTCAGGAACTACATTACAAAATTTAGTTTTCAATATAGGTGTAAATGTCTGCAGCATTTTACCCTGTAACCTTCTCAGGCTTCAAATTAATTCAACCTATTTTTTCTTCCCCTCTGTGACTCAGTTACGAGAGCAGCTGCTTAATAATGACGTTAGAAGAGTGAAATCAACTCAGACAACGTTGGGAATGCTTTCTGAAGTTAATTATGTTTGCATTTCTTTCTCCCTCAGTGTTCATTACCTTTAAATGGAGGCGCACAATGGCAGAAGTAATTACCAGCGAGGTCGATGCACGTGCCTCTGTTTTCACAGGGGTCTGAGGCACAGTCATCTATGTCCGTTTCACAATGTTGTCCTTAAAGGAAGCGATGGCAGGCGGGAGAGGAAGAGAATAAAAGGGACATCAGTCACAGAGAGAGAGAGAAAAAGGGGGAGAGAAATAAGTTGTCAAGTTGCAGTCTACTGTGTATGCAGCAAAAATCCCTAAACATTTGCGATTTGAGGCAGTAACAGAATCAGTCAAAACAGGAGCCGACACAAATTATTGCCTGAGCAGATTTATTTCATCCACCACCACATCTATCCTCAGTGTCATTAAACACACACTAATCTTCCCTCGGGGGCAGCCTTGCTTTTGAGAATGATTTTGGTGCCGCGGGACTTGGCTTTGGGGTTAGGTTGACATGTAGTGCCTCGGTATTCCACCCCGGTTGCACTTTGAGATGAAAAGAAAGGTCGGAGGGTGAGGAGTAAATCACTAGCAGGGGCACAAGATAACGGCTCAGGCAGAACATACAGCAGACTGGAGAAACTCACCAGTGAAACCAGCCAGGCACTTGCAGTCATAACTATTAATGAGGTCGATGCATGTTGCTTTGTGGAGACAGGGAGACGAGTGACATTCATTTATGTTGATTTCACAGTTGATACCTGTGGGGTAGGAAAGGAAAGATATTTCATTAATTCCCATGCCATCTAATTATAAATATACAAACGTCTGCCGCACTTACACTGAGGACACCTCAACCATTACTCCGACTGTTTGCTTCCTGCTTTAAGAGTCACACCTTTCTGTTTCGGCCTTTGTGAAGTGTGACTTTGAAATCTATTTCTCGCAGTCTGCCCGTGAGTTGCCGACATACACAATGCTCATCGGGCCCAAACTGTCACTAGATTGATTCATATGGCTTGAGGCAGCCAATTTCCTTATCAATTTATATCAATAAAGTGGATGAAAATGGAAATGGCATTGAATTGTAATAGGATGCATTTAGGGTGACATGAGGGAAGCTTTCTCCCTCTGTTGCTGATAACAGAATAAGTGAAATGAAAAATTAAACCTGGCATGGATGCAAAGGTGATTTCGCAGAAAGGGAAAAATTAATGAACTGGCACATCACCGAAAGGAATTAAAATTAAATTCAAATAGTATGCTAATATTATTTTATAGCTGGAACTGATTTGCTGAAACACAGTCAAGTAATAAGACACAATTCTAACAGTCGTAAATTGAGAACGCTGGCATGATTAGAAGGCAGTACAATGTATATGCAGGGTCCTATGTGTCAAAAACACCATAGCTCAATTATACATTAGATGGATCACATCTCAAAACAAAATGGATCACTAACAGGGTGAATGTATGATGTCACTACCTCTCGATTTTTTTCCCTCTCTCTTTCCTCCTGCATGCCATCTCGCACCTTCTTGTAAATTTAAGTACATCCAGAACTCTGTGGTATATACATTGATTCACACAATTCCCAGTTTAAAGTTCACCATGTTCCTAATGCCCCTGTCCCACTTAGGAAACCTGAACGGAAACCTCTGGAGACTTTGCGCCCCACCCAAGGTTTCCGTGCGGTTCCCAGAGGTTGCAGGTGGTTGCCTGAGGTTGCAGGTAGCGGTAGCAGGTAGGGAGACTGACAAAAACCTCCGGGAACCGCACGGAAACCTTGGGTGGGGCGCAAAGTCTCCAGAGGTTTCCGTTCAGGTTTCCTAAGTGGGACAGGGGCATTACTCTATCATCTGAAATGAGCAAATGCCTGGCTAAATTACTCCCCTATAATCTCTCCTGAAAGTTATGTATCATCAATTTCCTTCTTCAATCAAGCACTGCTGTCAAAAACATTAAACATTTACAATTCTTTCAAAATAACTAACTTAAAAAGTACAACTAAATATTAATTGTATAATCAGCCACAATCAGGTTATTGAATTGGTTTCCTCCAAAAAATTTGCTTTCCTGCCAAAGTCCTGGTTTGAGGAAGAATTTTACTCCATAGATTGATTTGGACTTTTACTGCTGTGAACAAATTGAGTCTGTTAAAGCACGATTTAAAGTGCAGCTTTCCGGGCGCGCCATAACAGTGAGAATACAGTTTGTACTCCGTGACAAGCGAGGAAGCCAATCCAAACGGAAACCACAATTCTAACAAAATAATAACAGGTAATGTTGGAAACACCCAGCAGGGCAGGCAACATCTATGTGAGGGAAAGGATCTAGTGTCTTCCCCCTGAAATGCTAACTCTGTTTGTCTCTCCACTGATACTGCTGGACCAGCTGGCGTGTTTCCAGCATTTTACTGTTTTCATTTCAAATTTCCAGAATTTACACTTTCCTTTTGATTTTAATATGCTGACAGAAGAGAAAGGTAACTAAACAGGCTTGTTTATAGTTTCAATTTTGTACAATGCAGATTTCAAAGAGTCAGTGGTTGATTTCACATGCCGAGGGGAAATTGAATGTATTTAAAGAGGCGATATATATTTATTTGAAAGATCATGATATTTGAGGGCTATGGGCTGTTGGCACAGAGAGGAATTGAAAACTTGGACATATAAACCACGATGATATTGAATGGAGGGTCTGAATGGCCTATTCCTGCCACTGTTTTAATGATCACGTGTGCTATTCTGCCCAAATGTTTTTTGACTGAATTCTAGTTCTGTCCAAGTCTCCTCCCACACTCAATTTGATTGATTGATTGAAAAATACAGCATGGAAACAGGACCTTTGACCCACCAAGTCAAAGCCGACAATCACCCATTCACACTGGTTCCACGTTATCCCACTCTCATATCTGCTCCTTACTCTCTGAGAGCAATTTACAGAGGCCAATTAACCTTAAACCCATAAAGCTTTAGGATTTTGGAGAAAACTAGAGGACTTAGAGGTAAACCCATGTGGTGAAGGTAACAGCACCTGAAGCCTGGATTGAACCCGGGTATCTGGTACTGCACGGCATCAACTTCACTGGTCTCGAATGGAAAATACTGCGTTCATAAACTGTCAGGGTAAAGACGTTTCTCCTGAATGCGTGACGATAAAGACATTTTGTATGTCTGCCCCAGCAAATGTTTCACCATTTTAAAGTTCCTTATCAGGGGCTCCTCCACCTTCTGTGTTTTTGAGTAAAGAGAACACACACCATATGGGGCCAGATTATGCGATACAAATAATGACATCTGAATGACACTCACAATTATTAAGACACGACACACAAAGCAACCTCACTAATTGCAAATGGCCACAGGTCATGTCGCCCTGTCTTAGATTCTTCGAGAAAGCACATCTCACCGTGAGTTTCAGGAGTTTACAGCATTTGCACATTAATTACCCATTAAAGCCACTGCAGAAAATTACATCTGGTAATCAATATACTAAGTATTCTTCAGACAATGCAATGATTGTTAATTACTGTCAATCTCTCCTGCCTGGAATATAAACAATTATAAGTGTGGAATCTCACTCAATAAAACCGTGAATATTTTAAGGGTTTTAAAAACAGATTTTAAACTTGTTTTTCTTTTCCCATTCTCAATCAAACCTTCTTCCCATTAATTGGTGCTGTTTTTCAGCCAGGTCCTGATGTCCTCGCCATACCATTAATGCTTCTGATATTCAGTAGCACAACAGAAATCTACACATGCTGGAATAAAGCCAAACTAATCCTGACACCAGCAAAATATGCTCACTGTTTCAGAAATGAACAACTTGGTGCAGTGTTAAAACTTCAATTTGATCTTCAACCACAATCCAACAATCTGGCCTCAGGTTCGTTGCTGGGGCATTAAACAAATTGTACCACTATATTCAGATCAACACTTTGAACCAGTCATACAGCACAAAACATCTAAGTATTGTCTTCTAAGTATAGGCTGTTTGATCACTCAGGTTCAATTATTACTATTGGAAATAATTTTGGAAATAACTATCAATTTAAATTGTGCAAAATTGGTCAGTGTTGTTGGAATCTAATCTATTACCAAGCTCTAGACATTGTTCGTATATATATCTCCATGATAGTTTGCTGGCAATGGTTTCCACAGATTAACTACCCTCTGACTAAGGAAGTTCTACCTCACCTCCTTTCTAAAGGAACGCCCTTTCATTCTGAGGCTATGACCTTTGGTCCTCGACTCTCCCACCAGTGGAAACATTGTCTCCACATCCACTCCCTCTATGCCTTTCATTATTCTGTAAGTTTCAATGAGGTCCCCCCTCAACCTTCTTAACTGCAGCGAGTAGAGGCCCAGTGCTGTCAAACGCTCATCATATGCTAACCCACTCAATCCTGGAATCATTCTTGTAAACCTCCCCTGGACCCTCTCCAGAGCCAGCACAATCTTCCTCAGATATGGGGCCCAAATCTGCTCACAATACTACAAATGTGGCCTGACCAGCGCTTTATAGAGCCTCAGCATAAAGGGGCTGTCCCACTGCGGCAAACTAATCTACGAGTTAAGAAGAGTGTCTTCGACCTTAAAGCTCGAGGGCACTCACCTGGAAAACCTCGAGCTGGATCGACCGACAGCGTTGAAACCGCGAGCTGGATTGACCGACCGCACACACACACACACACAAACACATCGCAAAGGCGGGGGCCAGGGAAAGCGGGGGAGCGCTGTCTGAAATTCAGACCCGCGACGAAGAGGAAGGTAAAAGACGGCTGCACAATGTATGGTATGTCCTTTAGAGAGCGCGGGGGGGAAGGGAAGAGAAGAGGAGAGAGGGGGAGAGAGGGGGAGAGAAGGAGAGAGAAGGGGAGAGAAGGAGAGAGAAGGGGAGAGAAGGGGAGAGAGAAGGAGAGAGAAGGAGAGAGAAGGAGAGAGAAGGAGAGAGAAGGGGAGAGAAGGAG
This sequence comes from Amblyraja radiata, assembly GCF_010909765.2. Lineage (NCBI taxonomy): Eukaryota > Metazoa > Chordata > Chondrichthyes > Rajiformes > Rajidae > Amblyraja > Amblyraja radiata. The sequence goes on from NC_045960.1 coordinate 98,403,485, forward strand.
AGAGAAGGAGAGAGAAGGAGAGAGAAGGAGAGAGAAGGGGAGAGAAGGAGAGAGAAGGAGAGAGAAGGAGAGAGAAGGGGAGAGATGGGGAGAGATGGGGAGAGATGGGGAGAGAAGGGGAGAGAAGGGGAGATAAGGGGAAGAGAAGGGGAGAGATGGGGAGAGATGGGGAGAGAGGGGGAGAGAGGGGGAGAGAGGGGGAGAGAGGGGGAGAGACGGGGAGAGAAGGGGAGAGAAGGGGAGGGAAGGGGAGGGAAGGGGAAAGGAGGGGAGAGAAGGGGGAAAAGGGAGAAAAAGGAGGGAGAAGGGGGGAGAAGGAGTGGAGACTTTTAAGAAGTATAAAGTTTAACGGGCATTTTACCTACCGGTCAAACTTCCTTGGTCCTGAAAACTCCAATAAGCCAATCAAAATGCCCGGTCAGCGAAGGAGATTGCCTACGGCTTCCCTCGACTGTCTGTAACTACATTTCAACCCCACTCCGCTGCACTACGAGTTAAAAAGACCAATTCTTGCTCGCGTAAACATTTTCAACATGCAGAAAATTTTTCAGCGACCAATGTTTTATCTTCTGGTACGGTACTTGATCAGGTTGAGAAAAATATTGAAGATATGCTGTAAAATATCCCACAAGTAGTTCCTTCAAAGGAAACTAAACACAACAAATTGATTCCTCAAACAAATGATCACTTTTTGCATTGTTATGATCCCACAGCAAGGAAACAGAATTAATTCCCATCGTTATGTGATTGAAATTGTCAACAGGGTAGTTGGAGATTAAATAGTTATTCTGGATAAAGATGTGATCCAGAATAATGCGACGTAACTGTAAAATTAGAACAAGGTGGTTCAGGGCTGCAGTGAGGAAGGGAGATCTTCACACATCATAAGATCAGAAGATCAGAAGTGACAGATGTAGAATTTGGCCATTCGGCCCATCAAGTCTACTCTGCCATTCAATCATGGCTAATCTATCTCTCCCTCCAAATCCCATTCTTCTGCATTCTCCCCACAACCTCTGACACCCATACTAATCAACCACAACATCTAACACCCGTACTAACCAATAGAATGGTGGAGACCTGGAATTCTCTCAACAAAAAGCTGTTGAGGCTGGAAGCCAATTGGAAACTTCACAATGGAGCAATTTGTTGCACAACAGATTATGGAACCAATTGAGTAAATAAAGTTGCAATAGAAACCAACTATAATGTAACTTCACACAGAGGATGGTGGGTATAAGGAACATGCTGCCAGAGGTAGGTGGTTGAGACAGGTACTACAAAAGTTAACAACGGTTGAAAGACATTTGGACAGGTACATGGATAGGGAAGGTTTTGAGGGATATGGGCCAAACGTAGGCAAGTGGGACGTGTAGGTGGGGTTTCTTGGTCGGCTTGGGATGTTGGACTGATGAGCCTGTTTACATGCTGTACGACTCTGTGAATAGAAAAATGCCTTCATGGGGCTTAATGATATTATCCCATGAAGTCATTGAGATGACACCTCATGTAAATTTCATTAATTTTCCAAATCAGTAATTTTCACAATTTATTTTTTTTATTACTGTAATGATAAAGACTGGGAATGGATAAGTTAAGTACATTGATAGGTCAAATTAGAGTTCAATCAAAAACAATTGATAGCTATTTGAAGAGCAAATTAAAGTAACAAAGGGCAAGATTAATAACTTGGAAAATTCTACAAGTGCAGAGCCTAATGGTGAGCACTGCAATTAGCATGTGGTACTTTTAAATTTGGAAGTAAGGGTGCAATGCGCATTGGGAAAAGATCAACCATTCATTTTAACTTTAGTGATGGGAAAAAATGAATATTTTGAGGGATACCATTAATGTGTACATCAGTTTACCTACTTACAACACAATAATAAGTAGTCCGCATTGAAGAACTCCTTCACAAAGCTTGCAGAATTCTTTGAGGAGGAAACTCATTTGTTGCAGGAAAGCAGCCATTTACTTCAACTTTCAATCACGTTTGGATCTGGTTCTCTGTCTGATGTTTTGAGGATAAAGTTCCATGAAATTTCTACGAAAAATGACTGGCTGGATTGAAAACAGAACCTATTTTGTATACCCAGCTTTGTAATTCACAGCTCGCAGCCCAGTGAATTATTTGGGCTCTGTAGCTAATACCAGAATACATGGTTGATATTCAGGCTGTACTGACAAGAAAGCTTTGCATATCACATATAAAATTGGCTTTCCAGAGCACATTCATAGTAAGCAATTTTTGCCTTTGTTGTAAGGCAATGATGCATTCAAACATTGGGATCATCCTACTGCAATAATATGATTGCAAGCACACATGAAAATAACGGGCAAAACAGGCCCATTGTGTCTATCACAAGCCTGCAGAATACCAATTGGTCATTCATCACATATGAATGGATGCAGAATGCCCTTAGAGAGCTGAGCCAATCATAATGAATCACATGCTAACTCCTGGCCTCCCTCTTGGCATTCTAGCATGGGAGATTGGATTCAGCAAACCAGCCAGTCCCCCTATAAAGAATGCTTGCATTGAACATAGAATATAGAACAATACAGAATAGGAACAGGCCATTTGGCCTATGATGTCTGTGCCGAACATGAAGCCAAGTTAAACTAATCTCTTCTGCCTGAACGTGATCCATATTGACCCGTTTCCTGCATATTCGCGAGCCTATCTAAAAGCCTCTTAAATGCCACCATTGCATCTGCATCCACCACCACCCTGCCAGTGATGTCCTTTATTTCCCCAAATAGGATGCAAGGATCGAGAAAGATGCAAAGGAATAACGGAAATGATAATAGGACGCATCAGAGTTAAATCACCGGCAAAAGCGAATTAAAGAGAGGGAAAGAAAGATTGAATGAAGAGACGTGTAAACCTCCAGCAACAATTTGTTACATGCGGCAACATAGGAAACAAAAGCAGTAAAAGACTACATACTCCCTTGAGTCCTACATATTCGGGATCCACTCTATACTGGTCCTGATATTGGTGTTGCCCATGTTCCTGCCTAATCCCCATCAGATGCAATTCCTCTGAAGAATGAAAACTCATCTATTTGAGAATTCAATTTCCTCCCCCACAGTTCTCTGGGGTGGAGAATTCCCAAAAAATTGCCACTCTTTTAGAGGCAAAATATCTTCTCATCGTTGTCATAATGGAGCAATGCCTTAATCTGAAACTATCCTTTGTTCCAAACAAGACAACAGTGCAGCAAGTTCCCTTTCTGCATGAGTGAGTTCGATGGCCATAATAATGAACATATACACTTATGCTAACAATTATGAGCCCTAGCTTTCTGCAATGAGTTTAACGGCAACAAAGTAACGGCTGCCAAAAGCAGCCTTTAAATATCTTTATTGAAACCTATAAGAAGTGATATAAATAATTTATATATGAAGTTAATTAAAACACAAAATCCAATCATCAAATCCTGGAGCTACATAATGTGAAGGATATTGGCCTCGCTCAATCTCCAGCTTTGGAATCCTGATCCTACAGAAGGTCTGACAGGCGTATTCCCCAGAGTAACACGGAAGATTTACAAGTGTTGGCTCTGCTGCAGAACTCCACCTGGATTTCGGGGGTGGGGCGCAATGACAAATGTGGCAGCATCCTTAACCAAGTCTACCTAAGAGTGATATTGGGTCTGTTTAATCTGTTGACTGTCAACTTCACGAGGACCATATTGCATTTAATGGTCACCATAACCTCTAGTGATAGCAGCACGGCTGCTGGTAACCACAGGCATATCTTAAGCACTCTCCCATTTCCCTTCAGAATGCTGTCCTTCTGGAGAAAATACTGAAGCATTTATTTCTGGCATAATGTTGACACCAGTTCCACCCTTCAGCTTTCTCTAAATTATCAGACTTTGCCCAACGTACAGTGCAGAATGCACACAAATTTAATCCAAGTGAATATTGGGATGTTGTTGTATATGCGCTTACCACAAATTGCATTAGCTAACAATTGACTCCATCCCTCCCCAAAGAAACTAGTTGAAACAGAGTCATGCTGTTCACGATCAGGATAGCATTAGTTGACCTGAGTTACATTTTGGATCCTGTTAGCATGCCATCAGTCGGACCATCCATTCTCATCTCTGTAACATTGTCGACCTCCAGCCCTGCTTCAGCTCCCCTGATGGTGCACCCCCTCTCGTATCTTTGTAACATTCAGGTTTTACTCCTATAATAAGTCGTGGCAGGCCTCCCATGTTCCACTCTCTTTAAACCTGATGACATACTGTTCTTCCACCTTACTATCTCCAAATCTCATGGTGGACTCACCCGTCCTGGATGCCTAGATTTTTAAATTCCCATTCATCATAATCCAACTCTCTTCTCTTTCTCCTAACATCCGACTTATTATAGGAGTAAAACCTGAATGTAACAAAGATATGAGAGGGGGTGCACCATCAGGGGAGCTGAAGCAGGACTGGAGGTCGGCAATGTTACAGAGATGAGAATGGATGGTCCGACTGATGGCATGCTTCGGTGGGCGGCGCGACTCTCGTCAGCAGCGACCTCTGCAGTCCGTCTGTGTTTTATTATTTTTTGGCTCGTTTTTATGTAGTTTTTTTGGGGGTTTTTTGGGGGTATGTGTGTGGGGGGGTGGAGGGGAGGGGGTAACTTTAAAATCTTTCCCCTGCACGGGAGACCCGACCTTTTCTTTGTCGGGTCTCCGTTGTCATTGGGGCTGTAACGTGGAGCGGCCTCCAACAGGAACGACCTGGGGCTCCAGCTGCGGAGCTGCCGACTACTCACCGTCACGGGGCTGGCCGAGTCTGGAGCAGGTGGAGCTGTGGTGGAGCGCTGCTGCCACCCGACCTCCGGAGTTTCGGAGGCTGCAACTGCGGGTCTGGCGGACGGCGGCACCGGGAGCCCGCTGATCCCTGCTGGGAGACCGCTTTTCAGGGCTTCCGCAACGGCGACTTCTCCCGCCCGAGTTGCGGGGTTGAAGAGCACCTGAGCGGGGCCTTACACCACCGCCCCGCGCGACTTGGAATGGCCGCGGGACTTTGCGAGCGCCCGCCGGGGGCTCCAACACCAAGACCCGGTGCGTGACCTTGCAACACCCGGCGCGGCTTTAATGGCCGCGGGACAATCGCCATCGCCAGCCGGGGGCTTTGACTTTGACTCTGACATCGGGGGGGGGGGGGGGGGGGGGGGGGGGGAGTGCAGTGGAGAGATAAGTTTTTTTGCCTTCCATCACAACGATGTGATGGATGTTTGTGTAAACTGTGTTGTGTCTCGGGTCTTTTTTGTTTTGTAATGTATGGCTGCAGAAACAACATTTCGTTTGGACCTCAAGGGGTCCAAATGACAAATAAATTGAATTGTATTGTATGTATTGTATTGTACAGACATATCCACACCTCCATTTCTGAACTCTTCACTATCCCAAAATGTAGTTGTTCCTCCATTGGCAGTAACCTGCCTTCAGTTCTGGAATGTCCTTCAACCTCTCTGCCTCTCTTTCCTCTTTAAAAAATATTAATTTACACCAAAATCTTTGACCAGCCTTTTTGAACATCTGCTTAGTCATCTTCCCATGTACCTTTGCATCAATTTTTAGTTTGATAACATCTTTGAAAATGTTACAATTTCCCCAAGTTGAAGGTGTGAATCTTGTGCAAATATATGCTTCAATTGCCTTGGGGCAGCATAAGTCATCCACAATTTAATCAAGAACCCAAAAGGTTTGAAGGCTCAAAGATTTTGAGGGCTCACAGAAGTCTGCTTGACTTTTGGAGTGACAATCAATCGCAGTTTCTCGACAGAACCTTTCTTGCCCGGCATGTAATTATAGGGAACTATTCTGAGCGTTTGAAGACGCAATTTATTAGGATTGTTATCCCACTGGGGATTTCTCCAGCCAAGTTAACAAGTATCTCTACCAGCCAAGCGCAAATGTGTATGTTGGCTGAGTGCATCTTTCACCTGACAACAGCCATAAATCAGGTGAGTTACTGTTCTTACATAACGCTACAAATGCCCCTGCTGATTTAGCAGTAAATCACCAGTGAAACTCCATGCTCTGAATTGCAGATAGGCCATTAACCAATTAACCCTTGTTAATAACGATAATGAGGTGCATGACATTTCATGAAGAGGTTTTCTTAAGAGCATTGATAGGAAAGGATGAACAAAAAAAGAACCTTGGTAACAGAAGGAACCTTTTGTTTGGAAGGAGAGGATTCTGAGGGAAAAAAACAAGATGCCTAATGATAAACAAGGAATGAGAGGTAAAATAAAAGCATTGGCCTTTCAAGTATGTCACTATGGTGATGGGGGATTTCAATATGCAGGTAGACTGGGAAAATCAGGTTGGTTCAGGACCCCAAGAAAGAGAGTTTGTAGAATGCCTCCGAGATGGATTCTTAGATCAGCTTGTAGTGGAGCCGACCAGAGAAAAGGAAATTCTGGATTTAGTGTTGTCCAATGAACCAGATATGATAAGAGAACTTGAGGTAAAGGAACAGCTTGGAGGTAGTGATCATAATATGATTAGTTTTAATCTGCAATTTGAGAAGGAGAAGGTTAATTCGGAAGTGTCAGTGATGCAGTTGAACAAAGGGGACCAAGAAGGCATGAGAGAGGAGCTGGCCAAGGTAGACTGGAAAGGGACCCTAGCAGGAATGATGGCAGAAATTTCTGGGCATAATCCGGAAGACGCAGGATCATTTCATTCCATAAAGGAAGAAAGATTCTAAGGGGAGTAAGAGGCAATTGTGGTTGACAAGAGAAGGTAGGGATAGAATAAAACTAAAAGAAAAGATGTATAACACAGCAAAGAGGATTAGGAAACTTTGATAGGACAACAGAAGGAAACAAAACGGGCAATACGGGCTGAAAATAATAAGTACGAAGGGAAGCTGGCCAGGAATATAAAGAAGGACAGTAAAAGCTTTTTAGATATGTTAAGGGAAAAAGAGTAGCAAAGTCAAATGTGGGTTCCTTGAAGGCAGACACGGGTGAAATTATTATGGGTAACAAGGATATGGCAGAAGAGTTGAATAGGTACTTCAGATCTGTCTTCACTAAGGAAGACACAAACAATCTCCCAGATGTACTGGAGGGCAGAGGATCTAAGGGGGTAGAGGAACTGAAATAAATTTTCATTAGGCGAGAAATAGTATTGGGTAGGCTAATGGGAGTGAAGGATGATAAATCCCCTGTGCCTGATGATCTGCATCCCAGGGTCCTCAGGGAGGTGGCTCTAGAAATAGTGGACGCATCGGTGATCATTTTCCAATGTTCAATAGATTCAGGATCAGTTCCTGTGGATTGGAGGATAGCTAATGTTATCCCACTTTTCAAGAAAGGAGCGAGAGAGAAAACGGGGAATTACAGACCAGTTAGCCTGACTTCGGTGGTGAGAAAGATGCTGGAGTCAATTATTAAAGAGGCAATAATGGGGCATTTGGATAGCAGTAATAGGATTAGTCCAAGTCAACATGGATTTATGAAAGTGAAATCGTGCTTGACTAATCTTCTGGAATTTTTTGAGGATGTGACAAGTAAAATGGATGAAGGGGTGCCAGTGGATGTAGTGTATCTTGACTTTCAGAAAGCCTTTGATAAGGTCCTGTACGGGAGACTTGTGACTAAAATTAGAGCACATGGTATTGGGGGTAGGGTGTTGACATGGATAGAAAATTGGTTGGCAGACCAGAAGCAAAGAGTGGGAGTGAACAGGTCCTTTTCAGAATGGCAGGCAGTGGCGAGTGGATTGCCGCAAGGCTCGGTGTTGGGGCCGCAACTGTTTACCAAATATATTAATGATTTGGAAGAGGGAATTAGGAGCAACACCAGCAAGTTTGCAGATGACACAAAGCTGGGTGGCAGTGTGAACTGTGAAGAGGATGTTTGGAGGTTGCAGGGTGACCTGGACAGGTTGAGTGAGGGGGCAGATGTGTGGTAGGTGCAGTATAATATAGATAAATGTGAGGTTATCCACTTTGGCGGCAAACACAAGGGGTCAGATTATTATCCCAATGGGGTTAGGTTAGGTCGGGGGAAGATGCAGCGAGACCTGGCCATCCTTGTACACCGGTCACTGAAAGTTGGCTTACAGGTACAGCAGGCAGTGAAGAAAGCTAATGGAATGTTGGCCTTCATAACAAGAGGATTTCAGTATAAGAGTAAAGAGGTTCTTCTGCAGTTGTATAGGGCTCTGGTGAGACCACATCTGCAGTATTGTGTACAGTTTTGGTCTCCTAATTTGAGGAAGGACATCCTTGTGATTGAGGCAGTATTACGTAGATTCACGAGATTGATCCCTGGGATGGCGGGACTGTCATATGAGGAAAGATTGAAAAGACTAGGCTTGTATTCACTGGAGTTTAAAAGGATGAGGGGGATCTTATAGAAACATAAAATTATAAAAGGACTGGACAAGCTAGATGAAGGAAAAATGTTCCCAATGTGGGGCGAGTCCAGAACCAGGGGTCACACTTAGAATAAAGGGGAGGTCATTTAAGACTGATGTGAGAAAAAAAGTTTTCATCTAGAGAGTTGTGAATTTATGGAATTCCCCGCCACAGAAGGCAGTGGAGGCAAAGTCACTGGATGGATTTAAGAGAGAGTTAGATAGAAGCTAGTGGTGTGAAGGGATATGGGGAGAAGGCAGGTACGGGTTATTGATAGGGGACGATCAGCCATGATCACAATGAATGGCGGTGCTGGCTCAAAGGGCCGAATGGCCTCCTCCTGCACCTTTTTCCTATATTTCTATGTCACATGATGCAAAGTAAAAATGAGCTTGAAGCCAATTCTAGGTTCAGAATCACTCCCATACAACCAGGATGTGTATGATGAGTTAGTATGTGTCTATCTGAAGCTGGCTGTCCGGTCTAATGCTACTGCCACAGGTGAACTGTTGGCACCAATTGGAGTTCAGCAGCCGATTGACAACCTTAAAAGAAAACATTAGGCCACCTCCCTCATCAGCAGCAGTGGCTCTAAGGAAGGGTTGGGAATGAGGTGTAGGGAGAATAACAGGAGGAAAGAGGATGATAGTTGGAAATGCAGCTGTGTGTTGGAAATGCAGCAAATGTGGTGTGAGGCAGATGGTCACACCTGCTCCACCTGCAGACAGGTAAATTCACTCACCTCTTAATAGCACTCACCTGTTACTTCACCACTTTTCTATCCATGCACTTTTAATCCCAAGGCCATCACCTTGATGACAGGTCTATTTGTTGACACTTCATCAAAAGTCCTTTGAAAAAACCGATATGCAATAACAACTGCATTTGCCTCATCAACCTCTCTATGACTTAATTTTAAAAAAACCTAAAGATTACCTTTGTTTCAAACAATGATGTTGGCTTCCCCAAAGTAATCTGCAAGTCCATTCAATTCAAGCTTAGCTTCTCCAATCGCTCCCCATAACTAAAGTTCTCCAATCAAGGCAACCTACTTTTGAACATTTTCTGCACTCTTTCCAGTTTGTAAGCATGCCTATGTCTTCTTCAACACCTATCATCCTATGTTGTCACTTTCGAGGAACTATGTACTTGGACTGCAAGGTCTTCCTGTTCATCCTTAATACCCGACCATTTATTGTGCATGCCTCACCCTTATTTGACATCCTAAAATGAACCGGCTTCTGCTTGTTGGGATTCAATTTAATCTGCTAACATTCTGCCTAACTTTCCATTGATCTCAGTCATGCTGCGGTTTTAATCAACCGCCTCGCTCATCATACCACTATCAATTTCCGTGTAATTCACAGAGTTACTAACAATCACTCACGTCTGTCATTAATACACATCATAACAAGCAAAGGTTGCAACACTGATCCCTAGGGTACACAACTGGCCACAGGTTTTGAACCCGAAAAGCATCATTCCACCAATATTCTCTGCCTCCAATCACCAAGCCAACTTAGACTTTACTTTAGACTTTAGAGATACAAAGTGGAAACAGGTCCTTTGGTCACCATGTCCATGCCAACAGCAATCACCTGTAAACTAGTTCCATCCTATGCACTAGGGTCAATTTACAGAAGCCAATTAACCTACAAACCTGCACGTCTTTGGAATGTGGAAGCTAACTAGAGCATCCGGAGGAAACCCACACGGTCACAGGGAGAAAATGTACAAACCGTACAATCATCATCCGTAGACAGGATCAAACCCGGGGTCTGTGACATTGTAAAACAACAACTCTACTGCTGCACCACTGTGCCGTCCTTGGTCGGTTTTGGATTGATTTAGCCACATTGCCTCAAATCCTATTCCCCTTAACTTTCTGGACCAGCGTTCCATAAGGGACCTTGTTAAATGCCTAACTATAGCCCACACAGACAACATCTACAGCCCTGCCTTCGTGAATGTCTTATGTTACCTCCTCAAAAAGCTCCATCAAATTAATGAGACAAGATACCTCCCGCATTAACCTATGCTGACTACTCGATTCTATAGCCGTACCTTTCCAAATATACATAAATCTTGACCCTTAAAGAATTCCTGACCTCTGATATACAGCTTACTGGCCTGTAGTTTCCTGGCTTATTCCTTTCTAGATAAAGGGACAACAATAGCTATCTTCCAGTCTTCTGGTACAGATGGCCTTGTGATATAAATGTATAGTTTTCAATTTTGATCCCATGTTCACTTGACCAATAGCTCAACTCTTCAAGGAAATCTTTTCTTATTTTAATGTTTTGTGCCCATCAACTTAAGCCATTATTCTGTGTTTCCATTTCATAGAATTGAGTTTCACACTAACATTCTGAGCTAATATTAACTGCATTTTTGGCATCGGTACAAATGATAGCTTGTATTAGATGTCCTCATATGTAATGCAAGAAACATATCTCCTTCTCACTGCTCAGGCATAATTTACTTCTAGTCTTGCATCCAATTTAAATACTATGATTGTTTCATTTGCTCTTAATGGCAGGAGCAAATCTCTTTCATTTGCATGATTTATAACTGTAACATCTACATTAAACTTCCTGGATACATTCTGTTCGGCTGCGTGCCTTTGATTTTGTCCACCCTGCGATTTATTCTACCTTTCACCACATTCTCTGCAAGCATGTCTCAAATGAATGTAATTTCAATTTAGGTCGGTGTGGAATAAACTGTGGTTTGTACAAATTCATCTTTTCTACCCCTTTAGAAAGTGACAGGTAACAATTCCAGCATTGCATAAGGCTTATTTTTTAATCTATTTTTGCATTGGTTCCAGCTTCCTCCATCAGCCGTTTGGTCTGACTCGTGTCTTTACCTCTAAATATTTGCATTCCTTTATCCGTTGTCAGGTCACGTTCTGACCATTTATCAAATTGTACAAATTAGATTTTTAAAATGCATCTGCGTCCCTCAAGAACAGTTCTTGTTTAAAGTGACTTGTATATGAAGTGTCTTCCTGAAACCCGCAAGAATTCTGGTAATGATCTGAAAACTGCAATTAAATGCTTTTTATAAATACTCATCCCCTTTTCTGAACCCATATAGGCTGATGTTTTGCAAAGAGTATTCAATCAACCTGGATTCATTGAAATCACTATAAATGTATCACTATTCCTTTGTTTTTTGTATAAAAATCCAAATATTTTGGAATTGAAATTTTTGAAATTTTTACAAAATTATTTAAAATAAAACTGAAACCGAACGCAGAATTGATTATTTTTGGAACAATGGAAGTCAGCCCCGAGCTAACTTCGTCCCAAAAGAACCTACTTAATTACGGTTTAATAATGGGAAAAAAACTCATACTTAGATTCTGGAAAAACAGCCCCATCACCAACGATAAATATGTGGATTTCAAATATGTCCGAAATGCTACACCTGGAAGATATGAGATTCCTTCTAGCAGGCAATCCAGACCATTTCCAAAAGATTTGGTCTCCATTTCTCGACTTACTACAAGTATAAGGTGCAACCGAATTCTGAAAATAAATGGTTTTAGGACCTGGTGAGGTGGGAGTAAAAATATAAAGTTGGTATATCCCTTTTATCACTTTTTTTACTTTTAATATATCTTTTGTTCTCTTTTTCTCTTTTTCTTTTACTATGGCTTGCTTCTTAACTCTTTTTCGAGTTTTTCGTTCCAAGGGTCTCTCTTGATCACTCTTTCACACACTTACTATCCTATATAACTCTCTTTAGTTTTCTTCTTTTTAAAGTTTAAAATATGAAGTGGTACAGGAAATGCATTATGTTATTTTTGGCTGATATAATTATAATGTACACTACTTCTAATAAATAAAATAATAAAAAAATAAAAATAAAATAAAAATGTATCACTATTCCCAAACATGAATTGAATAGAATAGAATATGTTTATTGTCATTGCACAAAACTGAGCAACGAAATTCCATTTGCTTCTCCTCCGTTAAAAGAAATACAACACAACAACCAATACACATATGTACAGTTAATAGTAAAATAATAAATACATTTTTAAAAGAGTTTAAAAGAATTTAGCGGTATTCCTCGAAGTTGCTTCTTGCTTCCCAGTGTTCACTATTGGAGTTAAGCTCTTTTACCGCACATGGGTAGAAACAATTTTTTAGTCTACCGGTGCGAGCCTGCAGAGACCTGAATCGCCTCCCCGAGGGTAGCAGAGTAAAAAGGTGGTTGGCAGGGTGGGATGTTTCCTTCTTGATATTTATGGCCCTGCGCAAGCATCGGGCCCTATATATGTCATCCAAGGAGGGCAGGTTAGCGTTTGTAATGCGCTGCGCAGTTTTTATAATTCCCTGCAGCGCCCTCCTCTCAGCCACAGTACAGCTGGCAAACCACACCAGGATTCCGTAGGTGAGGATACTTTCCACGGCGCATCGATAGAAGGACAGCAGCAGCGGCTGTGAGACGTTAGCTCTCCGTAGAGACCTCAGGAAATACAGCCGCTGATGAGACTTCTTCAAGAGAGTGACGGTGTTCATTTGCCATTTGAGGTCCTGGGAGATGTTTATTCCCAGGAACTTAAAGTCGTTGACTCTCTCCACCATGTCTCCTTTGATGTATAAGGGAGCAGGTTCCTCTCTCCTCTTCCTCCTGAAGTCAACGACAAGTTCTTTTGTCTTTGATGGGTTTAGTACCAGGTTGTTTTTGGTACACCAGACGGTCAGTTTTTGGACTTCATCCCTGTAGGCAGACTCGTCGTTGTTGTTTATCAGTCCCACCACAGTCGTGTCGTCCGCAAACTTGATGATCCTGTTTGTACTGTGTGTTGGTATACAGTCGTAAGTGTATATTGTATACAAGATCGGACTCAGCACACATCCTTGTGGCGCACCTGTGCTAAGCGTCAGGACTTGGGAGTAATTGGACCCCATCCTGACAGTCTGTGGGCGGTCTGTTAAAAAGTCCTTAATCCATCCACATGTGTTTGCATTAACACCTAGATCAGACAGTTTGTCCACCATTCTGCTGGGGATGATAGTATTAAATGCAGAACTAAAATCTACAAATAACATCCGCACATATGAGCCAGGACGCTCCAGATGTGCCAGTGCAGAATGTAGAGCTGTGTTGATGGCATCTTCCGTTGACCTATTAGCTCTATACGCAAACTGTGCTGATCCAGGGTGTGTGGGAGTGAGGACTTAATGTGGGCCAGGACCAGCCGTTCAAAACATTTCATCACGGTCGAAGTGAGAGCAACAGGTCTATAAGTCATTCAAGCTCGTAATGAATGTTTTTTTGGGTACAGGCACGATGGTAGCAATCTTAAAGCATTTAGGGACAGTGCACATTAACAGAGAGAGGTTAAAGATTTTGCTAAAAACCTCCGCTAACTGGTCTGCACAGTCCCGCAATACTCTCCCTGGGATGCCATCTGGTCCAGCAGCCGTCCTGGGGTTGACCCTGCGGAGTGCTCTTCTGACGTCCTCCGTACTCACAGCGAGTGGCGGGTTGTCAGTGCTGGGTGCGGCTGCAGGTGCAGGCTCTGCCTCATTCAGCTCAAACCGGGCGAAAAAATGGTTGAGCTCCTCAGCTAGCGAGTTGTTACTGCTGCAGATGATCGGCCCCCCCTTGCCCTTATAGTTTGTGAGTTGCTGAATGCCCTGCCAGACACGCCGAGGGTCCCTCTCGTTGAAATACCCCTCTACCCTTCTTCCATAGGCTGTCTTTGCCTCCTTAATGGCTCTCTTTAGTTTAGATCTGGCAGTGCTGTACAATTCATCACTGCCAGATCTAAAGGCTGAGTTCCGTTCTCTCAGCAGGTTCCTGACATCTCTGGTCATCCATGGTTTATTGTTTGGGTAGCACCTGACCTCCCTGTTGACAGTGACGTTGTCAATACAGTTCTGTATATAGAACATGACTGTGGATGTATATTCATGTATGTCCTGGTTTGCAAACAAGTTCCACTCGGTGCGCTCAAAACAGTCCTGAAGTTGGGCGGCAGCGCCCTCGGGCCAAGTCTTTATGCTTCTCACACTGGGCTTGGTTCTCATAATGAGAGGTCTGTATGCCGGGGTGAGAAAGAGTGATAGATGGTCAGACTGGCCGAGGTGAGGGAGAGAGGAGGCTTTGTATCCATGTCTAATGTTGCTGTACACGTGATCCAGTGTATTTTGACCTCTCGTCGGACACGTGACATGCGGGTGGAATTTAGAGAGGACAGTTTTTAGATTAGCCTGATTGAAATCTCCAGCCACGATGAAAATCCCATCAGGATGCGCATTCTGTAATTTGTTGATTGATGCTAGCAGGGTGTTCAGTGCTAGCTTGATGTTGGCACTTGGTGGAATATAAACAGCCCGAATAACAACAGCTGTGAACTCCCGCAGCAGGTAGAAGGGTCGACATTTCAATGTAATAAACTCCATGTCTGGTGAACAATGTCTCTCGACAACGTTTACATTCGTACACCACTTGTCATAGGAGTAAATACATAGCCCCCCCCCCCCCCCCCCCCCCCCCCCCTCTGCTCTTACCAGAGTCACTGCTTCTGTCAGCCCGGTATGCTGTGCGACCTACCAGACTGATGGCCTCGTCCGGGATCCCAGCGTGAAGCCAGGTCTCAGTTACCACCATGAGAGAGCAGGTTTGTAAAGTTTTGTTTTCTTCAGTGATCAGCTCCAGCTCGTCCATCTTGTTGTTGAGCGATCTGGCGTTCGTCAGAAAGATGCTGGGTAGCGCTGGTCTGTAAGGATCTTTCTTTAGCCTAGCTTGAATGCCGGCTCGACAACCGTGCTTCTGCCGCCTCCGTCTGCGCCGCCTCCCGCACCGTCCTTTCGGTAAGATGATCCACTCGGACTCCGCTGGGCGGGTGATTTCTGCCGGTATATTGTCGTTGTGGGAGCTCCTTGCGAACTCTAGTTCGCTACACAGCGTCCCAATCCTCAGAAGGTCCTGCCGGTTGTGTTTTGAGTCGCAGGTCCACAGACAGACGGACAAGACAGACAAAAACAAGAACATCCACACGGGGAAGAGCAAAGCCGCTGCACTCAGGTGCGCCGCCATTGAAAACAGGAAAGTTGATTTGCAAGGAAGTGTTAATCAGCATATTTTTGCTATCTAATCATCCAATGCACTCAACCAATTGAAAGTGTTTCCAATCTGTTATTGGGGATATGGGACTTCAGCCTTGTGGCAAAACATGCTTATCTTTTGCCTCCTTCAGTGCAAGTATGAAGAATTTGAAGTTTTGATGGATTCAGCGAAGAGAAACTGCTTCCCCCACAGAAAGGTCAGAGACTAGATTGAGGACTTTTGACACAATAACAAAATATTTGTGACACATTGTCAATTGCTATCATTATCTGGAATGCATTGTTGGAAAGGCTAATCGGGGCAGGTTCAATAGTAACTTTAATCCTAATGGGCCTGTCCCACTTTGGCGATTTTTCAGGCGTCTGCCGGCAACTGTCAAGTAGCTGGCAGTCGCCTGAAAAACCGGCAACTGGAACGGCGACTGTCAGAGTGGAACACATACACACACAAACACATCGCAAGGGCGGGGGCCAGGGCAAGCAGGGGCAGCACTGTCTGAAATTCACACGGTGCAAAGCCAAGGTGATACAGACACAGATGAACAGGAAGGTTGGCGCTGTAATTAAGACAGCCAGCACAGTGTACGGTAAGTCCTTTAAAAGAGGGAGGGAGAGGGCGGAGAAGGGGGTGGGGGGAGAAACATAGAAACATAGAAAATAGGTGCAGGAGTAGACCATTCGGCCGTTCGAGCCTGCACCGCCATTCAATATGATCATGGCTGATCATCCAACTCAGTATCCTGTACCTGCCTTCTCTCCATACCCCCTGATCCCTTTAGCCACAAGGGCCACATCTAACTCCCTCTTAAATATAGCCAATAAACTGGCCTCAACTACTTTCTGTGGCAGAGAATTCCACAGATTCACCACTCTCTGTGTGGAAAAAAAATGCTCTCATCTCGGTCCTAAAAGACTTCCCCCTTATCCTTAAACTATGACCCCTTGTTCTGGACTTCTCTAAGATCGGGAACAATCTTCCTGCATCTAGCCTGTCCAACCCCTTAAGAATTTTGTAAGTTTCTATAAGATCCCCCCACAATCTTCTAAATTCTAGCGAGTACAAGCCGCGTCTATCCAGTCTTTCTTCATATGAAAGTCCTGGCATCCCAGGAATCAGTCTGGTGAACCTTCTCTGTACTCCCTCTATGGCAAGAATGTCTTTCCTGGCGGGAAGGAGGGAGATGGAATGGAGACAACTGTTAACAAGCCAGATAACATTTAAGGAGCCAGAGATACACGGTTGTGAATTTCGGCGGACTTTTAAAATAACCAGTCGGTTATCCTTGGTTCTGAAAACTACTGCTTACATTTTATTTCCCCAAAGAGCCAATGAAATTCACCGGTCAGCACCGGCTACAGCCTACCAGAACCTAAGAGAACCTTCGAACTCCTGCCAACCCACTAGGGCCTCCTTACGACCCACCTACGGCTCGAGAATTCTTGCTACTCTCCATGGCAGCTTCATTCTAGTCACCGCTAATTTTTCAACATGTTGAAAAATTCTCGGCGACATAATGAGGCTGCGACTAGTTCCCAAAATGTGGGAACTCCTCACGACCATGAAGGTGACTCCCCGGCAACCACCCGCGAACATGTGGCGACTGCAAAGTCTCCTGCAGTCGCCTGAAAAGTCGCCTAAGTGGGTCAGGCCCATAACTGTGGTGAGATACTAGGAATCCTGCACTGTCACTTATTCTCTGTATCCTGAAAACCTTTCTATCAAACATGGAACAAACCAGGGATAATGCAAAACGCCCTCCACATACATGATGAGTGCAGCTCCAACAATTTGCTGGAAGCCCAAAATCATCCATAACAAGACAATCTTCATTGATTGATTGATTGATTCCAACTTCGGTCCACAAGTCCAATCCAACGATTGATCATCCATTCACACTCATTCTGTGCAATCTAACTTTTGCATCCACTCCCAACACACTAGTGGGAATTTACAGAGGCCAATTAACCTACAAACTGCAAGCCTTTGGGATGTGGAGGGAACTAGAGCACCTGGAGGAATCCTATGCAGCCACAGGGAGAACATGCAAACTCCACACAGACAGCACCCATCGTCAGGATCAAACCCGGGTTTCTGGCATTGTGAGGCAGTAGCTGTACCAACTTGATTATAATTCCATCCATCACCTTAAACATTAATTCCTCCCACCTCCCTAACCTGTCGCATCCATCACCAAGAAATATCATAGCGGCAGATCAGCACCTGCAGATTCCCATCTCTGTCGCACAACATCCTAACTTAGAAATATATCACCAGTCCTTCGTCATTGCTGGATCTCAACAACACTGTGGGAGTAGCGTTAATGAAAGGATTGCATCAGTTGAAAATTGCAACAGCTCCTACTATCTTCCTAAGAAGAATAGGGATGGGTACTGAATGCTGGCCATACCAGGGAATGCTGGCCATATTTAGGTATTTGTCACAAATATATTCATTTTCTGGTCGAAAGATGCTTGGGTTTCTAATTTCTTTTAAAGATCTGTCACAAGCATAATGGATCTAATAGCCTTTCGGTGTTTGACGATTCTATGATTGCATGATATTTTGCGATAGGCTTGTTTGCTTTTGGCTATCATGTCATTTGGTTCTGCAATCACAATTTTATTTCTGCAGCACTGATTCTCAGACCAAGATTTGAAGTCTCCTTGCCGCCTATTTCAATGTGCATAATTTCTAAGTGGGTAAAATAATAAAGAAGCCGTGTCCAATAAATCTCTTGTCTCTGAGGAGGGAAACATATGAATCAGTTTTGGTCTGTAATCCAGCCAATTCCATTCCTGAGTTGAAGTGACCTTGCAGAGACCAAAGAATGGGAATGAGATGAGGGTTATACCAAACAATGTGCTACATCAATGTGCAAATTAAGAAATGCCTTGCAAGTTGTAAATCTCCTAAAGTTGGGAGTTAATATATGGCATATCACTCTTTACTTCACATCTTCCACCCAGGCCCTTCATTATTTGTAAGATGATGTTGGTTTTGCACAATAATAATATTACTAAGGGAAGGCCACGGACATGAAATGCCAATTATTTCCCTCCCTATAAATGCCACATGATTTGTTGGGAATGTTACCCATCATGTGGACACCTTTGCTTTAGTTTTGATGTATGCCTGTGTCCATTTGTACAAGGCACATGAATACGAGGAGTGCAGGATTTTCTGATTGATTTGACAATTTTGAACAGTGGAGTTAATTCCTGATCCTATCACACAATGAGTAATATGTGGTGTGGTCACGTTCACTTACAAAATAATCTTCTATTCTTTGAATTGATTTAAACACTTTATGATGCAAATATTTTTTGCACAAGGACACATTTCTCATAGAAAGTGGTAAATTGTTCGAATTCTCTGCTACCAAAAGTGGAAAAAAATACATGTTGAAAGATGGAGGGAGTGAGGACTACTGGGGATCTGGCACAGAGATGAAACTGATGCTTCAGGTTGATTCATTGATTTATTGATTGATTGTTTGAAAGAAATAATTTGGAAACAAGCCCTTTGACCCACTGGTGCTGTCAGCATATAGCCTGGGGATGCGTATTAGTTTCAGTTTTAGAAATACAGCATGGAAGCAGGCCCTTCGGCCCACTAAGTCCATGCTGACCATCGATCACCTATTGTTCACACTATTTCTATGTTATCCTACTCTCCCTATGCATTATGCGCAGGTATATGGGACTAGGGGAGATTATGTGTTCGGCACGGACTAGAAGGGTCGAGATGGCCTGTTTCCGTGCTGTAATTGTTATATGGTTATATTATATGGTTACGGGCAAATCACAGAAGTGAATCACCCACACGTCTTTGGGATGTGGGAGGAAACCCACGCGGTCACAGGGAGAACGTGCAAACTCCACACAGACAGCACCCAAGGTCAGACTCAAACCTGGGTCTCTGGTGCTGTGAGGTAGCAGCTCTACCAGCAGCTGTGCCACCACTTTTATAGACACTATGCACTATCTGCCAGCGTTGGAAGGAATGAATGTTTACGGAGATGGATGGAGATCTAGCAGATTGTCTTATTGTTGATCATCTGTCCACACTAGTTCTATGTTATTCCACTTCCACATCCACATCTTACACACTAGGGGCAATTTATAGAGACCAATTAACCTACATACTCACTGCGCCACTGTGCCAAATGGTGGGGCATGCTTGAAGAGCCAGATAAACTACTCCTGCTCCTATTTTCTTGTGTTCTTGTGATATAGCAATAGAACCTGTTCCAGTTGTAAATTTCAAAATTAAATTGATATATATTTGAGAAGCAAAAAACAATGTCAGGATCATGGAGAGACAACGGGAGAGTGAGTAATAAGGTAATAGAAACATAGAAACATAGAAATTAGGTGCAGGAGTAGGCCATTTGGCCCTTCGAGCCTGCACCGCCATTCAATATGATCATGGCTGATCATCCAACTCAGTATCCCGTACCTGCCTTCTCTCCATACCCTCTGATCCCCTTAGCCACAAGGGCCACATCTAACTCCCTCTTAAATATAGCCAATGAACTGGCCTCAACCACCTTCTGTGGCAGAGAATTCCATAGATTCACCACTCTCTGTGTGAAAAAAGTTCTTCTCATCTCGGTTTTAAAGGATTTCCCCCTTATCCTTAAGCTGTGACCCCTTGTCCTGGACTTCCCCAACATCGGGAGCATCGGGTAATGCTTTCAAGGAGCCAGCACAGCTCTGCTCTTTATATATTCAATGGTTTTCCGCACATATTTAAAACAGAGCATCAGTGAAATATTTTCTTCTCCCTACATGTGATAGTCAACATCCAAAAGATGGCAGTCATCAAGTAAAATGACAGGTGCCTTTAAATTATTCTGTTGTCATTTTTTTTTTAAGCTGGAGACAGCTGAGAAGCGAGATAAGATAAAAGCACATTGTTGATGGTGACTGCCACTGGAGATTCATTAAAATATAGCACATTTAAAATTAATTGAGGACCGTTGCCAGCCATTTGACCCAGTCGAATTTTTCCAAGTCACTATGTGCCTCATTCACATACATGGACCACAGAACGTAAAATATAGAACAGTACAGCACAAGAACTTTATGTTTGTGACAAACATGATGCTGAGTTAAACTAATCTCCTCTGCTGCCACGTGATATTTGATGGTTTTCCCTGCAATATCAATATTGCATATTTAATTTATAAACATTAGTTTGTCATTTATTGACACAAAAAAAATGTTTTAAAGAAGTGTAACTATTTGTGTGATCCTTTTAATTAGAAATGTCTGCATTAATACTTCATTCAGCTTGAGCATATATAAGTTGCACGATTTAATTTAAATGCAAGATGGTGATTTATGCAGCACTCAAGATTATTACACCTCTTTGGCAGAGGTACAGTATCTAATAAGGGCCACTTCAGAGCATCTGTTGCATAGCTCTGCAAAATACTCCTTTCAAGTAAGTAAGTAAGTTTATTGGCCAAGTATTCACATACAAGGAATTTGCCTTGGTGCTCCGCCCACAAGTAACAACATGACATACAGTGGCAGTTACAAATGACTCAGAAAACATTAAACATTAATAATAATAAGACATTAATGATAAAAACACCATTGATTAAGCATGTGAACCAACAAAATACCAGATCAAAGGGAGACTACAGATTTTTGGCTGTTTTTAAAAAACTGTTTTTATGTCTGGCTGTGGCAGCTTTGACAATCCGGAGTTGCCTTCCAGAGGGAAGTGATTCAAAGAGTTTGTGGCCAGGGTGAGAGGGGTCAGAGATGATCTTGCCCGCTCGCCTCCTGGCCCTTACAGTGTACAGTTCATCAATGGAGGGAAGGTTGCAGCCAATAATCTTCTCTGCTGATCGGACGATTCGCTGCAGCCTCCAGGTGTCGTGCTTGGTGGCTGAGCCAACCAGACCATGATGGAGAAGGTGAGAACACTCTACAATGGCCGTGTAGAATTGGACCATCATTGTCTGTGGCATGGAAATATAGAAAATAGGTGCAGGAGAAGGCCATTCGGCCCTTCGAGCTAGCACCACCATTCATTGTGATCATGGCTGGTCTCATTGTGGCAGATTGTGTACAAGGAGACTTCCTCTGCTGTTCTCTCCCGTTCAAATCAAACCATGATTTTAAACACAACGAGTAACCTTTTAACTGCTCCAGGTTTTCAGCCGTGGTATGATTACAGTGCATTACATAACCTTGTTTGACTTTCTGAAACAATAAATGAACAATCCTTTCGATATGACCCTTAAACCATCTGGTTTCCCAGGGGAACATAAACAATATCATTAGTTTTGAAGAAGAATAAGTTATTTTGCATTTGGAAACTTGCTTTGTGCAACATGGCTCTAGTGTTTCTTAAAACACAGCAGTGACCACAGTTCAAAAATAACTTACTGACTCTCAGATACTTGAGTATTGAGGTGAAAGAGAGAACACTATACTACTCTCCCCTTGGATGTGTGATCCTTTGCCCTTATGTTGAAGTGTCTTTTGGAAGATTATGTTTTCGTTTAATTTACTAAGATATTACTATCATTGAAAATCTTCAGTCTAATACTTATTCTAGCCTCATTTGCCATTTTACAAATAGACTTATTTCCTCCAACGCACTGCACTATTCCCTGAGACACATACTCGAATAATCATTCAGCTACCATTTAAACTGAAAATCTAATTCTTAGATTCCAGTGGGATTAATTTTTCCCTCACTAAATATACAGGCAGTATTCAACACCATTTATCATTTAAGTCATACGCTGCATAACCAATTTACTTTAAGCAGGATGGAATGCCACAACTTTTTTAGTAACACAGCTAATTATGAATTTAATTCTTAAAGGAGAACGAATTACTGAAATCTAAAATTTCAAATTAAAGATTGAATGCATGATAAATTGATGAGATTCAAGTTCATGTCCTTTAGTCCAGCAAACACATGGAAAGAATACCAATACTAGGAAGCTATCACCAACAGCAACATGTAGAAATTCAGTTCATGTAAAATGATCTTTAAAGTGTGCTATGCATAGATTAAGGAATAGTGGTTGTTGAAATTGATATTAATTGAAATGGTGGGAGTTGTTTAATGATGTTCTTGTACATCTGTGAGTTCAGTGATTTTAGTTACAGTGGGAAAAATATATTCTTTAAACCACAAATTCAGGCCATTTCTGTGTTGTGGTGATCTTTTTTTCAAGGTTGAATGTTGAATTTTTATTTCGTGGGCAACTCAGTATTCCAACTTATTCCTCCCTTCTACTAATATTCCATGGCATTTTCCATGGCAGTTTCCTCTCTTCCAAGATTAAAGATTCACCTATCATTTTGATTATTTTTAAATGAAATTTAACAAAGTTAGGCAAATTATTTGATCCCCTCTACTCCAGGACAAAACAAACTGCTGATTCAAGTGCCTGTGCTCCTCGGAGAAATCCATTTTCAGGAAAAGTACATATCCAAAGCTCTGCTTAGTCGCAGTTGTGGGTGAGGTGATAAAATGAGAGAAAGTGGAATTTACCTGTGAAAGAAGAACAGGATGATTTTTGGTAACCCTAGCTGTATTTTGTCCTGTCTTCATCTCATTCAACCATAACCCAGAGCTTCGAGAGTTATAGCATGTAGACAAGCTCTTCAGCCTAACACCTAAGATTAGAGGGGCTATATTTTGGTCCGATCAACAAACGCCAAGCATCCCTCCCCCTCCCCATTTTTCCCTACAACCCTAGGAGGCTCAACACCAGGCATGTGCCATGAGTAATTACTCAAGGTAGGCAGTCAGTCAGCTTTTAAAAAAAATCTTAAATCGCGCATGCGCAGATTGTTCTCTCCGTAAAAATAAAAAATAAAAATGTAACAATTCAACTTGCCCAAGGCTTCTAAATCTCCTTCATTTTTTAATTACTGAATGGGTGGGGGATGGAGGATGAAGGCAAGTGGAGAGATGGTGGGGAAAACGGGAGCACACCGGGACGTTGAATCAGTTGTCATCTTATTGAATGACAATACTAATTCAAGGGACCAATTGGAGGGAGAGTTCCTTTCACAGCATGTGGAGAGGTTGTGCCAGGGGTTAAAGATGCGGGGAAGGCAGGAGTGTTAAGAAGGAGGGGGTCGGAGATCACTTCCGGGGAGGGAAGCAGCTCAGGTGACTGCGAGCGGCCGACGGGACCTGACAGCAGAACCAGCTGCCACTTCAGTGCCTTCTGCTAGCCCGGTTACCTCTGGCAGTGCTCTCCGACAGTGAACATCTCTCACCTGCCGCTCGCCGGCTTCGCTCATGTCAGCCGCTTCCCGCAATTCCTTAAATTCCGACAGCCGAGTAACCTCAATTGGTCCCTTGAGCGCGCTGTCGGAATTTAAGGATTTGCGGGAAGCGGATGACATAAGTGAGGCCAGCAAGCGGCAGGAGAGAGGTGTTGAGACGGAGAGCACTGCCAGAGGTGTGCGGGGACCGGCAGAAGGGGCTGTCCGGTCCCGGCGACCACTCGCAGCCACTCCAGGTACTTACCCCCCCCCTGGCCACAATGCAGTGGCTCCATGCCCGGAGCGTCGCAAGTGGGTTACTGGCCCCGATCCCCTTCTTCACAACGCTCCTGCCCTCCCCGCAACTTTACCCGGGCCAGACTTCTCAAACGCTGTGAAAGCAGCTCTCCCCCCACCCCGGGAAATATTCAGCTACCTTCAGCCCCGCTTGTCATTGACGGCTTGAAGCAGTGCTGATGGTACGTGGGCTGCACAGACCTTCACGTGTTGCGAGTGCTGCGGTTGAAAGGCATGGAGAATCATGCCTACCTAAGAGATCAATCTCTTAGACATGTATAATTCTCCCATGCCTTTACTATTTATATTTAATAATTACCATTTCATAATTTTATTCAGGGTAGGCAGTGCCTACCTTGATTAGATTAGATTAGATTAGATTCCTTTATTGTCATTCAGACCTTTCGGTCTGAATGAAATTTTGTTGCCTGCAGTCATACACAATAATAATAAATAACAAAACATACAATAAACACAAATTAACATCCACCACAGTGAGTTCACCAAGCACCTCCTCACTGTGATGGAGGCAAAAGTCTTAGTCTCTGTCTCTTCCCTCCTTGTTCTCCCTTTGCGCTGAGGCGACCCAGGCCGAAGATGCCGCCCTCCAGTCCAGCGGACACAGCTGTAGTTGCGGGAGCTCCGGAAACAGGTCACCAACCTGCAACCTGCGAGCTCCCGGTCGTCCACTGGGCCCGCGGCCGAACCTCTGAAGTGATGTCGCCGCCGCCGCAACTCCGATTCGGGCCGCTGCCGAAAGCCGGATCCCCACCTCAGCGAGTTGGGCCGCCGCCGGAACGCAGCCTCAGCTCCGAGTCGGGCCGCTGCCGAAAGCTGGAACACCACCTCAGCGAGTTGGGCTGCCACCGCCTCAGCTCCAAGTCCCGCCGCCTCAGCTCCGAGTCCCGCCGCCTCGGCACCGAGTCCCGCCGCCTCAGCTCCGAGTCCCGCCGCCTCGGCTCCGAGTCCCGCCGCCTCGGCTCCGAGTCCCGCAGCCTTGGCACCGAGTCCCGCAGCCTCGGCTCCGAGTCGGGCTGCCGCCGCCTCAGCCCCGAGATCGGCCAGCCTAGTCCTGGCCGGCTCTGCCTCCGGAGCCTCGAGGTCGGTCGCTGTTGGAGACCGCCAGCTCTGCCATTAGGCCTCAGTGCAGACGGAGGCAGGGAAGGGGGATACGACAAGAAAAAGTCGCATTCCCCCGAAGGAAGAGACAAAAAAACATGTTCCCCCTGAAGGCACATGCCTGCTCAATACCTACCCCTTCAGCTCCTCCCTCACACCCATCCAGGACCTAAACAGCCCTTCCAGGTGAGACAATGATTCACCTGCACCTCTCCAACAGAGTGTATTGTATCCAGTGCTCTTGGATACTGCACGACATTGGTCAGAGTAAACGCCGACCATGTGATTGTATGTGAAAAATGAACATCCCCGTCTTATTTCTAGGTTCCACCCATGTAGCATCATTGAACGATCCCGCAAGAATATCTTCTCCGAGTACCTCCGTAATGTCCTACCTAATGAAAAATTCAACTCCCCGTCTTCTCTTACCTTGGCCTGTGTACACGAACGCTTACGTTTTTGAAATCTTGCCCTTGTTTTCAAAACACTCCAAGATCTTTATCTCTACTTTCCCAAATCACCTCCAACCCTATGCAATCTCTCCTCGCGTATAGGCGGGTCTAGCGAAGATGGGACATCTTGGTCGGCATGGACCAGTTGGACCAAAGTGTCTGTTTTCATGCTGTATGACTCTATGGCACTATGACTAATTCTGTTTTCTTGACGACGGATGCCGAACCAAAACATCACCTATCCATGTTCTCCAGAGATGCTGCCAGACCTGCTGAGCTACTCCAGCACTTTGTGTCGTTTCTTGTTCAATCCTGAGATTTATTACTGGTGCCATCCATTTCTTAAACTGAAAGCTCTGGATTTTGTTCCCAATTCTTTCTGCATCTTCAACCCCTTTAAGACACAGTTTAGCACTTAAGTATACGGACCGAACTTTAATTGATTACTTAACCTGCCTGGGTGTCAGTATTAATCTAGATAATATTCTCATGGAATACTTTGGGATACTTTACGGCATTGGATGCACTATATAGACTTGTTATTGATGTTCTTTTATTCAAAAAATATATTTATGTTAAAATGGCACAAGGTATTTTACTGGCATAATAATAACATAAAGCATTGTAACTTTCTACTTCCATGGGTGAACACTAAACTTCTTCAGCAATTCTAGTTTACTGGCATGATAAGATTGCTGATATTGGAAATGCAGCTGCAATTTTCTCTCCTCATCTCCTGGTCTTTACCTTCAATTCCACCAAGGCACACACAGCTGAAAGAGTTGAGAAGATCAGTGCAAGTGCCATTGTTCTGACAGGGGTCACTTAAACATTCATCCACCTCAATCTCACAGTTATTGCCTGGAAAGAAGCAAAAGGTTCACATCATTAGAACTTTTCCAATGGTGACTCACCAGCACAAGTGTCAACAAGACGAGCAAATAATTACATTGGATTATATACAGAAGCTTTGCCCTTGCAGGTCAGAAGAAACTTTAAAATCTGTCTGCAAATGGCCTTAAAAGGAATGGACCAATTTTGTATTGATAATTGCTTAGCAAATAGACATGTTCCCAGAAACTTTGCAAAGTAATCTTGGTGCACCATTGGCCTCACAGGAAGAATGACAGTAATGCGAGAGAGCCTGGGTTTACAGCTCCCTATAAATGTTTAAAAGGTGTAGTACGGATCAAACCTACCGACAAAGCCTGGCGCACAGTAACAGGCAAACAAATTCAAGCCAGTCTCACAGAGGCTGAGGGCACGGCAAGAATCTGCCTTGCAATCATCACCCCTCATTTCTTCACAGAAACCTCCTTCTAATCCTGTTGAAAGAGCAAAAAAAAAAGAATTTGCAGCAAAACATTCAGGAACTAACATGTTAAAATCTTCGGTTAACAGAATTTTTCAACTGGATAAATCTAAGCTAACGTAAATATTGAGATAGTCATGAATAAATTGAATATTCACCCGACTGGCAAGAATGTGGTTCACAAAGATTTATGGCAACTGGCTCAGATGCAATTAAGGGGAGCATGTGAAGGCGACTGTGAGGCGGAAAAGAGTATAAGAATCTACTGTCCGTTTGATATTGAGGGAGTAAGGTCATGTGGAGCATGAATCCTATCATGGGATAAATGGTTTAAATGACCTCTCTGTTATATACTATAATCATTTTGTAATCCTACACGTTATTTTACAATTTTCTTTCAGCTTAAAAGACCGAACTTTGCAGTACCACAAGCATATATTTTCCAAAAGGCTTGTCCCACTACTTCAAAGATTCTATTCAATCTGATGAAACAAAAGTGGAACATTTTCCTAAGAATCCTGCTTACCATGAAGGCAATGACATCTAAATTCTATGTGCTCGTCTTCACATTGTGAGTTGTTCTGACACAAGCCTACCACACAGAGATTTACTGGAGTTGTACAGATCTCTCCCATATATCCTTGGTGGCAAATGCATCGAAAACCATTCATCAGATCTTCGCAGTAGATGGTGTTTGAAGGGTCACATGGATTTGACAGACATTCATTTATTTCCACTGAGCAGTCACTACTTTCAAAACCTGTCAAAACACCCAATGTTTAATTAATTTCACCAATAAATAGAGTACTTACACAGCTTTTTGCATGCAGACAAATAAGGATTAAAAAAAAAAAATTATAAGATAGTGTGTTTCAGGATTTTAACCCAGTTCAAATTAGTAACATAGAATAGTACAGCACAGGCACAGGCACTTCGTCCCACAATGTCTGCACTGAACATAATGCCAAGTTAATCTAATCCTCTGCCTGCACATATCCATTCATTCCTTGCATATGCAGGAGGTTATCCAAAAGCATCTTAACTGCCACTATCGTATCTGTCTCTACCACCATCCCTGACAACACGTTCCAGGTATCCATTGCTCTCTGTTTAAAAAAAATCCCCAAACATCTTGTTTAAATTTTTCCCCTTGCACCTTAAAGCTATGCCCTCTCATCTTAAACACTTCTGCCCTGAAAAAAAGGTTCTGACTTTTCCACCCTGAGAAAAAGGTTCTTACCGTATGGATGCCTCTCATAATTTAATATTCATCTATCAGGTCTCCCCTCAGCCTCCGATGCACCAGAAAAAAACAGTCCAAGTTTGTCCAACCTCTCCAAATTGATAATAATTTCTAATGCCAGCATTATTCTGGTAAATCTCTTCTGCACCATCTCCAAAGCCTCCATATATCCTTCCTGCAAAGGAGTGACCAGAACTGCACACAATGCTCCAAATATTTCACCAATACTCCAAATACTCAGGTCAACATAGTACAAGGCTGGAAGAGAATTTGGTCATGGTGGAGTTCACATGTGCCCGTCTCGGTGGGAAAGGTTTTGAGATTGCAAAGTGTTGCAGAACATAATTGTATGTGTATCCGAAATGGGCAATTCAACTTCCTTCTATGCTTTCCACAACTCTGAAAACCAATATGATGCAGAAAAAAACTGACATTAGAGAGGAACTCATGCAGACAAACCAGGAACCATTGGAACGTTCGTGCTCTGCTGCAGGACCTCGCTGAAACCACTGCACTTCCTTATCTGGCCTTAGGTTCAAGAATCGAGGCTCATCACAAATAGAAGTGCAACAGAAGCTCTTCTCTCCAATTTAAGAACAGTTTTCACACCTACTGTTCACATGCATTCAGAGTTGAGCTATACAGTTTCCAAGTACCTCAATGACAGGGTAGAAATGAATGCAAGTGGTTTTATTTCTACAACGGGCTCGTAATAAATTTATTTCTCTATTATCTCACAGAGGCATTGGTCCATTTATTCAAATGGTTCAAAGCCTCTGTTAAAATAGCAGAAAAGGGAATTTAGCATGAGCATGGTCCTGTGGGATTCACAACATGTTGCAGCTCTTTTTACTGACAAATTTATTTCAACAGGGATGTAAATGACTGAGTTGAAATCTATTTAATCGGGAAATGGCTTATCAAACAAGTACACGCAGCACAAATCCGGTAACAATTCAAACACAATGAATATTTATATACCACTTAAAAATGTGAAACTATTTTGTGTGCATTCATCCAGAATTCATGCACATTATTTCCCATTTGCACTACAAGCCCTCCATACCATTGTCTAATAATAGGCAGCAATTCCAGTCTACACAATAATATTTTGATCAACAACTTGACAAATACAATCAAGTTGGATAATAGGATAATAGGTAATGACAAATGTTCCGTATTATTTAACATATTTTCAGCACTGGGATTCGTTAGTAGGACAATATTTAAAGGCTAATACACATTTTCCTTGAGGTCTAGATGGTGAGCAGTCTACAGATATTGCCAACAATCTATCGTGAACCAATCACATCAAAGCCAAGCCCAAGAAAGCATACCAACAAGGAGACTGCAGAAAATTGGCATGTCTCCAAAGAACTCTTACAAACCACTACACATGGACAATAGAAAGCTCTGCTTAAAGACCACGAGAAATTGCAGAGAGCTGTGGATGTAACCTGTACCATCACACAGACCAGACTCTCCACCATTGACTCCATCTACACATCATGCTGCCTCAGAAAAGCAGCCAACATCATCAAAAACTTGTGCCAACCCACTCCCATCAGGCAGAGGTTACAGAAGCTTGAAAACGCATAATACCAGACGCTTCTTCCCCTCTGTTATCAGCATTCTGAATGGTCTTTCCAGAAGCGATGGCACAGGCCTGATTCTCCAACCTACCACACTGTACACATTTTTATTTTATTTTATTTATTTATTTTTTTTTAATCAAAAAATCTATTCAATTATTAAAAATAATATTTACATTACAATAAAACAAGCCAGAACCCACCACCATAATACAATACAAACATGTATCCATAATAAACTGCTATACAACTATGATACAATCCTTATTGAGGATACATTCAACACCCTGCGTAGCCCAGCGGTCCCGGAACTCCCTCAGGGTGCCCGCAGACAGGGCGTATTCCCTTTCTAATCCCACCCGGGCACGGACGTAACCCCGGAAAAGGGGCAGGCAGCTGGCTCGGGTAGAGCCCTCCACCGTCTGGTGCCGTGACTCGCGGATGGCCAGCTTGGCCAGGCCCAGGAGCAACCCAACCAGGACATCTTCAGCCCTACCCTCTCCCCTACGCACAGGGTGTCCAAAGATGAGGATGGTGGGTGAAAAATGCAGCCAGAAGGCAAGGAGCAGCCCCTTTAGATATTCAAACAGTGGCTGCAGCCTCACGCACTCCATGTACACGTGGTACACAGACTCTTCCAGCCCGCAAAAGTGGCAGGCGGCTGGCGAGTCTGTGAACCGCGAGAGAAACAGGTTGCAGGGAACACCTCGGTGCAATACCCTCCACCCCAGGTCCCCAATGTAGAGGGGGAGAATCCCTGCGTAGAGGGACCCCCACCGGGGGCCCCCCTCGCGACCGGAAGGCAACACCGACCGCCACTTGGTGTCCGGACGGTGGACACACTGTACAGATTGGGCTTTATCTTTGGACATATTATGCCACAATGCTGAGATACTACATTCTGCACTCTGGTATCGGTTCTCTTCAATCTAACTTTTGTATTTTATTTGGCTCGTATTCATGTATTGTATTATCTGATTTAATTGCATAGCATGCAAGCCAGGAGTTTTTCATTCCCTACCCAAATGCTGCCTGAGTCTCTCCAGCACTTTGTAATTTACTCAGGAATCCATATCGGGATCGGTAGTCCCTTGTGTGTAGTGAGGATCAAAATTTACCGGACACCTTACTACACAATACACAATACAATTTATTTGTCACTTGAACCTCATAGAGGCTCAAATGAAATGTTGTTTCTGCAGTCATACACACAAGAAAAAAAGACCCAAGACACAACACAATTTACACAGACATCCATCACAGCGCATCTCCTCCTCGCTGTGATGGAAGGCAAAAAAACTTATCTCTCCCCTGCACTCCCCATTCCCCTCCCGATGTCAGAGTCAAAGCCCCCGGCGGGCGATGGCAATTGTCCCGCGGCCATTAACGCCGCGCCGGGTGATGCAAGGCCCTGCCCCTGCTCCGGGTCTTGTTGTTGGAGCCCCCGGCAGGCGCTAGCAAAGTCCCGCAGCCGTTGAAGCCGCGCGGGGCGGTGATGTAAGGCCCCGCTCCAGGCACTCCTCGACCCCGCGACTCGGGCGGGTGAAGTCGCCATTGCGGAAGCCCCGAAAAGCGGTCTCCCAGCAGGGACCCGCGGGCTCCCGGTGTCATTATCCACTGGACCTGCGGTAAGCCTCCGAATCCCCGGGGTCGGGTCGCAGCAGCGCGCCACCACTGCTCCACCCGCTCCGAACTCGGCCAGCTCTACGATGGTGAGTAGGTCCGCAGCTCCGCGACTGGAGCCCTAGGTCGTTCCTGCTGGAGGCCGCTCTACGTTGCAGCCCCAATGACAACGGAGACCCGACAAGGAAAAGGTCGGGTTCTCCGTGCAGGGGAAAGATTTTAAAAGTTTCCCCCCCCCCCACCACACACACACACACATACCCCATCAAAAAAAATTAAAAACTACATTAAAACGGGACAAAAAATAACAAAAAGACAGACGGACTGCAGAGGCCACTGCGACGTGAGTCGCGCCGCCCACCGGAACTCACGTCAAGGATAAGGTGAAACAGTCCTTTAAAAAAAATGGTGTCAGGATCTGGTAACGGGGGATGAAAAATACGAAGTTGGTATATCCCTTTTTACGCGGTCTTCATAATAGAGCTTTTGTTTCTTTTTCTTTTTCTTCTTTTCTATGGCCTATTTCTTAACTTTTTTCCCTAACTCTTTGCTCAATGGGTCTTTCTTTTAGATCACTCTTTCACAATATCACGACTTTCTCTCACTCTCTTTACTTTCTTTATTTCTCTCTCTTTTTAAAGTTTAAAAAATGAAGTGGTACAATAAATGTAATAAGATATATTTGGCTTGTACTATTGTAATGTACTGTACTTCTAATAAATAAAATTATTAAAAAATAAATAAAAATAAAAATTTACCGGACACTTAACTGGATGAGCCACATAAATACTGTGCCTTCAACAGTAAGTTAGTTGCAGGCAGTCATGTGACAAGTGGCTCTCTCCCTGACTACCCAAGTCTATCCATCATCTGCAAGGCATTAGTTAGGTGCTTGTAAAACACTCTACACCTGCCTGGATGAAGGCAGCTT
Organism: Amblyraja radiata; assembly: GCF_010909765.2. Taxonomy (NCBI): domain Eukaryota; kingdom Metazoa; phylum Chordata; class Chondrichthyes; order Rajiformes; family Rajidae; genus Amblyraja; species Amblyraja radiata. The sequence goes on from NC_045960.1 coordinate 98,435,785, forward strand.
CAACAACACTTAAGAAACATCTAGGACCAAGCAGCACATCATCCACCTCCTCCACCATGGGCATACTGCAGCCCACAAATAAAATACATACCTGTTACTCACACAGGGCACTTTAGTCGCATTTCCCACCCCCGATCTCTTCCACAAATTAGTACCAAGGCCAGTAAATGTATGGGACTATAAAACTCCGGATCCTGGACATAAGTCAGTCACTCTGGAAGATTGCGAGGGAGAGACCACAACTGTGATTCTAAGCTGTGAATCAACTGAATTGTGGGTCTGCAATGTACTTGCAATAAATGATTTGTTAGCCCAGAATGACAATGCAATGAGTTGTTTCGCTAATTGGTGGCTGCACTCTGCTTGAAATGCTATGAAATTGAATTTGGTGGCCTGCACTCTGCTTGAAATGCTATGAAATTGAATGTGGTGGCCTGTCGTGGTCCAAATATTCTTAAACAGACAGAAACCCAAATAAAATCTGTATAAGCAGTAAAATCTTTATTTCGGCAGGCGGGTGTGGTAAAAACTCTTTACAGTATGCTGATAACAGACTATACAGAGAAGTCCCACACAAAGGGACATGTATATATCCCCCTCAACTTGACGATTCAGCAATACGTTATCTATAAAGCGTAGTACAGCCTCTTGCTTCTTAAGATTGACAGATCCTTAAGATTGACAGCTTCAGAAGATTGACAGGTTCTTCTGACAGAGGAAGTGTTAGCCATATATGGTTATATGGGAAGGTTATATTTCTGCAGAACAAGCATTTCGGTTTTTTCTACTTATGATGCACATCATAATCTTGTGGAACAAGGGTTAGTCTGAGTTCTCTTCTATGTTTATGTTATAGAGGAGACATTCATGAAACTGTGCTTGTTATCTTGCTTATATCATTCAAAAGAGGAACATCGACAGTCTGCTGACCTTGTTAATGTACTGAAAGCAAGGGTTAGTGCTTTTTTGCTAGATTCACAATTTAATAGAAGATGGTGAAAGCCTATCTTAGTTTCAGTGGAATCCATTTGGTTTCTTTAAATCAGTATTAACTTCAACAGCCTGCACTCTGTTTGAAATGCTATGAAATTTAATTTTGTGGCCTGAACTCTGCTTGAAATGCTATGAAATTGAATTTGGTGGCCTGCAATCTGCTTGAAATGCTATGAAATTGAATGTGGTGGCCTGCACTGGTTGAAATAGAATTTCAAGGAATAGCCGTGAGTGAACTGCCAGCACACCGGCCCTGAGTGACTGAAATGCTAGCCCGCCAGCCTTGAGTGACTGAGCTGCCAGCCCACCAGCCCTGAGTGACTGAGCTGCCAGCCCATCAGCCTTGAGTGACTGAGCTGCCAGCCCACCAGCCCTGAGTGACTGAGCTGCCAGCCCACCAGCCCTGAGTGACTGAGCTGCCAGCCCACCAGCCTTGAGTGACTGAGCTGCCAGCCCACCAGCCCTGAGTGACTGAGCTGCCAGCCCATCAGCCTTGAGTGACTGAGCTGCCAGCCCATCAGCCTTGAGTGACTGAGCTGCCAGCCCATCAGCCTTGAGTGACTGAGCTGCCAGCCCACCAGGCCTGAGTGACTGAGCTGCCAGCCCATCAGCCTTGAGTGACCGAGCTGCCAGCCCATCAGGCCCGAGTGACTGAGCTGCCAACCCAATGATCCATTCGGCCCACAGTGTCATACTAGCCCTCTGGAAACAAGTCCATTCAGCCCACAACACCCATACTAGCACACCAGAGTGTCTAGTCTAGTACTGTAAATAAATAAGCACAATATGTCCCTTCCACAACTATAGAATAGAAACCACAGGGCTCTTTTCCAGAGATAATAAAGTGAATTGCGATAACATCTCACATTTTACTTAGTTTGTGGATGAATCAGGCCAGTTGCTCTCTTGTTTTTTCAATCCAACCTTTATAGTCATAGATTGAAAAGGGAGAATTGAACACTAATCTAATATTTCTTGAGGCCACATTCTATGACGATTTTGTTATTTAATGACGTTAGATGAGCTGGACTCTACACAATTGCTCTAAATAGAAAATATGGATGTCTGCTAGAATATACATCACAATGAAAGCTAATCAAATTCCAAGCAATAGCTCTGTCACGAGCTAGTAGGCAAATTACATATCATTTTCTCCTCCAGACTGTTGGTCATTTTTTTTCTTTGGACTTTTCGTTTAAGATATTTTTCTTCAGTAAATAAATGAATGCTTGTAATGGCACATTGAGCATTTTCCACTTTGGACATCACATCGATCTACATTGTACTCAGGTCATTTACAGTTCTGATATATCTGCTGGAAATTCTCTCCGGTACAACACCAAGGGAAGGCAGTATTGTTCAAAGTGACACATTTCAAAGAGAGTAAACTTTGCCCTCTCCTGTGAGTCCAGCGAGCTGGTCACACTGTACAACCCCTGCGGTGTATTCTGGAACTTTAGCCTCTACATCTATATTACTAAAACTCTGTTCTTGACCGGTTTTGGCTTTCTGTGCTGCGATTTCCGAGAGAACACCGCCACCTACGGCCATCATTTTTGGCCACCTCGCTCAGCGCCCCCCTCCGCCGCGTGTGTGCTGAGGATTTTTCCCGTCGATGAAATATGACAGAGATATTAATGATTTTACAAAATTCCCCATTCTCTCTGCTGCTCCTGCTGGTGGGATCGGGGAGGGACTATAAAACCAGGAAGTGGTGTGCCTCAATCAGTCTCTGCAAGTGGTGTGCCTCAATTAGTCTCTACAACATGGAGGTCTGAGCTCTGAATGATTGACCAAATGTCTACACAGCTGTAAGTACCCATAATTTGGTTTGAAAATGAAAATATGGTTATGGTTATGGTTAGTTTGAAGGAAAAAAGCACTGCCTGCAAATGGTTGTTTGGGGGGTTTGGGTTGAGTAAAAGCATTCTCTCTCTCTCTCTCTCTCCCTATCCCTCTTTCTTTCTCTCTCTCTCTCCCCTGTCTCTCTCCCTTTCTCTCTCTCTCTCCCATCCTCTCCCCCCCCCTCTCCTCTCCCCCCCTCTCCTCTCCCCCCCTCTCCTCTCCCCCCTCTCCTCTCCACCCCCCTCTCCCCTCCCCACCCCCTCTCCTCTCCCCCCCTCCTATCCCCCATCTCCTCTCTCCTCTCCCCCCCCCTCTCCTCTCCCCCCTCCCCTCTCTCCCCCCTATCCTCTCTCCCTCCCTCCTCCCCCCTCCTCCCCCCTTTCCTCTCTCCCCCCAGTTCCTCTCCCCCCCTCTCCTCTCCCCCCTCTCCTCTCCCTCTTCCCTCTCTCCTCTCCCCCCTCTCCCTCTCCCCCCCTCTCCTCTCCCCCCTCCCCTCTCTCCCCCCTCTCCTCTCTCCCCCCCCTCTCCTCTCCCTCTCCCCTCTCTCCTCTCCCCCCTCTCCTCTCCCCCCCCTCCTCTCCCCCTCCCTCGTCTCCCTCCTCTCCTCCCCCCTCCTCCCCCCCTTTCCTCTCTCCCCCACTTTCCTCTCCCCCCCTCTCCTCCTCCCCCCCCTCTCCTCTCCCCCTCCCCTCTCGATCTCACCCCTCTCCTCTCTCCTCTCCCTCCCTCTCCTCCCCTCCTCTCCCCCCTCTCTCCCCCCCTCTCCTCCCCCCCTCTCCTCTCTCCCCCCCTCTCCTCTCTCCCCCCCTCTCCTCTCCCCCCTCCCCTCTCTCCCCCCCTCTCCTCTCTCCCTCGCCTCTCCTCCCCCTCTCCTTCCTCTCCCGCCTCTCTCCCCCGCCTCGTCCTCCCCCCTCATCCTCTCCTTCTCCCCCTCTCCGCTCTCCCCCCCTCTCCTCTCTCCCCCCCTTGCCTCTCTCCCCCTCTCCTCTGCTCCCCCCCTCTCCTCTCGTCCCCCCCCTCTCCTCGTCCCCCCCCTCTGCCTCTCTCTCCCCCCCTCTCCTCTCCCCCCCTCTCCCTCATCTCTCTCCCTCTCCTCCCCCCCTCCTCTCCCCCTCTCCTCTCTCCCCCCACTTCCTCTTCTCCCCCTCTCCTCTCTCTCTTCTCCCACCTCTCCTCTCTCTCCCCCCTCTCCTCTCTCCCTCCCCCCGCTCCGTCGCTCTCTCCCCCCCATCTCCTCTCATCTCCACCCTCGTCCTCTCTCTCCCCCCCCTCTCCTCTCGCCCCCTCTCCGTCCTCTCTCCTCTCTCCCCCCTCTCCTCGCTCTCCCCCCTCTCCTCTCTCCTCCTCCCTCCCTCGTCCTCTCTCCCCTCTCTCCCCCTCTCGAGTCCTCACGTCCCCCTCTCTCCTCTCCCCCCTCTCCTCTCCCCCCTCTCCTCTCCTCTCCTCCCCTTTCTCTTTCTCTCCTCTTTTTCTCCCCCTCCTCCCCTCCCCCACCGTCCCTCCCCTAAACTCCCCTCCCCTCCCCATACCCCTACCCTCCCTGCTCCCCACTTCTCCCCCGCCCCTCTCCCCCTCACTCTCACCCTCTCTCTCTCCTCCCCTCCACCCCCACCTTTCCCCTCTCACCCACCCTCCCTCTTCTCCTCTTCACCACCCCCTCTCCCTCTTGCCCCTCTCTCTGTGTCTCTGCCCCTTCTCTCTGTGCCCTCACTCTCTACACCCCCTCCCCAGATGTGACTGCAAGTTGGGGGCTATGCGTCAGTAGATAGGGTGGTTATGGGGTAAAAGGAGCAAATTAATAATATTCATATAATATCAAGGGGGGTAATTAGCGTGAGTGCGGGGGGGGGGTAGTTAGTGTGTGTGACGCTGCATGCCGCCTCCCCCCCCCCCCCCCACAACCGCACGTTGGGGGAACAGACCCAACGGGTCTGCACTTGGTCTAGTATTTTATACATCTCAGTTCACCAATGCAATTTATCTGTGGATGTAAAAAATCTACAATATTCTGAAAGTGATGAGCGTAAACAACCGATTGAGAGCAAGTTGTATTTCAAACTAATTATCAGTATTTTAACATGACAGAAGCAATATGTAACATTCAGCATCAATTAATAGTCTTCTTTCATTTCCCCGTTAGCTGGTGGGTAATTGCCTCCGTAATCTGCCAGTTATCATAATCTAATGACTTGAACTTTATTTCGCCTTCCGTCACATTGAGGAATGTGTAGGAGTCACTGTGGTGGATGTTCATGTTAAAATGTGTTTTTGAGTGGTTTGTTGCTTTTAATTGTATGACTGACCTGGCCATTGAAATTCCTCGTATGTTGCAAAACATACTTGGCGAATAAAGTGTGATTTTGATTCTGATTCTGATTCTGATAATCCACTCTCGGGGATTGTGGGGTGGTGAGTGATTGTGGGTTGGAGGGGGGGGGGTGAGGGATGGAGGAGATGGAGGGGTAGATGGAGGTATTGTGCGAATGGCAGGGGGTGGCAGTGAGGTATTGTGGAAATGGGGGAGCGGCAGCAAGGGATCACAAGAATGGAGGGGCAGAGAAGGATTGCAGGAAATGGGAGAGGGCAGTGACGGATTGCGGGACAAGGGTTGGGCGCAGTGATACATTGCGGGAATGGGAGGGGGCGATGAGGGATTGTAGAAATGGGCGGCGGCAATGAAAGAATGTGGGTATGGGGAGGCGGTGAGGGGTTGTAGGGTGGCTGGGAGGGATGGGAGAAGAAGTGAAGCTCACAGTTTTGTGGAGGAGTAGTTTTGAGGAGGAGTGGCTTTCTCTGCTCTTGGAAACATAGAAACATAGAAACATAAAAATTAGGTGCAGGAGTAGGCCATTCGGCCCTTCGAGCCTGCACCGCCATTCAATATGATCATGGCTGATCATCCAACTCAGTATCCCGTACCTGCCTTCTCTCCATACTCTCTGATCCCCTTAGCCACAAGGGCCACATCTAACTCCCTCTTAAATATAGCCAATGAACTGGCCTCAACTACCCTCTGTGGCAGAGAGTTCCAGAGATTCACCACTCTCTGTGTGAAAAAAGTTTTTCTCATCTCGGTTTTAAAGGATTTCCCCCTTATCCTTAAGCTGTGACCCCTTGTCCTGGACTTCCTCAACATCGGGAACAATCTTCCTGCATCTAGCCTGTCCAACCCCTTAAGAATTTTGTAAGTTTCTATAAGATCCCCTCTCAATCTCCTAAATTCTAGAGAGTATAAACCAAGTCTATCCAGTCTTTCTTCATAAGACAGTCCTGACATCCCAGGAATCAGTCTGGTGAACCTTCTCTGCACTCCCTCTATGGCAATAATGTCCTTCCTCAGATTTGGAGACCAAAACTGTACGCAATACTCCAGGTGTGGTCTCACCAAGACCCTGTACAACTGCAGTAGAACCTCCCTGCTCCTATACTCAAATCCTTTTGCTATGAAAGCTAACATACCATTCGCTTTCTTCACTGCCTGCTGCACCTGCATGCCTACTTTCAATGACTGGTGTACCATGACACCCAGGTCTCGCTGCATCTCCCCTTTTCCTAATCGGCCACCATATAGATAATAGTCTGCTTTCCTGTTTTTGCCACCAAAATGGATAACCTCACATTTATCCACATTATACTGCATCTGCCAAACATTTGCCCACTCACCCAGCCTATCCAAGTCACCTTGCAGTCTCCTAGCATCCTCCTCACAGCTAACACTGCCCTCAGCTTAGTGTCATCCGCAAACTTGGAGATATTGCCTTCAATTCCCTCATCCAGATCATTAATATATATTGTAAATAGCTGGGGTCCCAGCACTGAGCCTTGCGGTACCCCACTAGTCACTGCCCGCCATTGTGAAAAGGACCCGTTTACTCCTACTCTTTGATTCCTGTTTGCCAGCCAGTTCTCTATCCACATCAATACTGAACCCCCAATGCCGTGTGCTTTAAGTTTGTATACTGATCTCTTATGTGGGACCTTGTCGAAAGCCTTCTGGAAGTCTAGATACACCACATCCACTGGTTCTCCCCTATCCACGCTACTAGTTACATCCTCGAAAAATTCTATAAGATTCGTCAGACATGATTTACCTTTCGTAAATCCATGCTGACTTTGTCCAATGATTTCACCACTTTCCAAATGTGCTGCTATCCCATCTTTAATAACTGACTCTAGCAGTTTCCCCACTACCGATGTTAGACTAACTGGTCTGTAATTCCCCGTTTTCTCTCTCCCTCCCTTCTTAAAAAGTGGGGTTACGTTTGCTACCCGCCAATCCTCAGGAACTACTCCAGAATCTAAAGAGTTTTGAAAGATTATTACTAATGCATCCACTATTTCTGGAGCTACTTCCTTAAGTACTCTGGGATGCAGCCTATCTGGCCCTGGGGATTTATCGGCCTTTAATCCATTCAATTTACCCAACACCACTTCCCGACTAACCTGGATTTCACTCAATTCCTCCAACTCCTTTGACCCGCGGTCCGCTGCTATTTCCGGCAGATTATTTATGTCTTCCTTAGTGAAGACGGAACCAAAGTATTTATTCAATTGGTCCGCCATATCCTTGTTCCCCATGATCAACTCACCTGTTTCTGACTGCAAGGGACCTACATTTGTTTTAACTAATCTCTTTCTTTTCACATATCTATAAACAATTTTGCAGTCAGTTTTTATGATCCCTGCCAGTTTTCGTTCATAATCTATTTTTCCTTTCCTAATTAAGCCCTTTGTCCTCCTCTGCTGGTCTCTGAATTTCTCCCAGTCCTCTGGTATGCTGCTTTTTCTGGCTAATTTGTACGCATCATCCTTCGCTTTGATACTATCCCTGATTTCCCTTGTTATCCACGGATGCACTACCTTCCCTGATTTATTCTTTTGCCAAACTGGGATGAACAATTTTTGTAGTTCATCCATGCAGTCTTTAAATGTCTTCCATTGCATATCCACCGTCAACCCTTTTAGAATTAATTGCCAGTCAATCTTGGCCAATTCACGTCTCATACCCTCAAAGTTACCTTTCTTTAAGTTCAGAACCATTGTTTCTGAATTAACAATGTCACTCTCCATCCTAATGAAGAACTCAACCATATTATGGTCACTCTTGCCCAAGGGGGCACGTACAACAAGACTGCTAACTAACCCTTCCTCATTACTCAATACCCAGTCTAAAATAGCCTGCTCTCTCGTTGGTTCCTCTACATGTTGATTTAGATAACTATCCCGCATACATTCCAAGAAATCCTCTTCCTCAGCACCCCTGCCAATTTGATTCACCCAATCTATATGTAGATTGAAGTCACCCATTATAACTGTTTTGCCTTTGTCGCACGCATTTCTAATTTCCTGTTTGATACCATCTCCAACTTCACTACTACTGTTAGGTGGACTGTACACAACACCCACCAGCGTTTTCTGCCCCTTAGTGTTTCGCAGCTCTACCCATACCGATTCCACATCCTCCAAACTAATGTCCTTCCTTTCCATTGCGTTAATCTCCTCTCTAACCAGCAACGCTACCCCACCTCCTTTTCCATTCTGTCTATCCCTCCTGAATATTGAATATCCCTGGATGTTCAGCTCCCAGCCTTGGTCACCCTGGAGCCATGTCTCCGTGATCCCAACTATATCATAATCATTAATGGCTATCTGCACGTTCAACTCATCCACCTTATTACGAATACTCCTTGCATTGAGACACAAAGCCTTCAGACTTGTTTTTACAACACTCTTACCCCTTCTACAATTATGTTGAAAAGTGGCCCTTTTTGATTTTTGCCCTGGTTTTGTCTGCCTGCCACTTTTACTTTTCACCTTGCTACCTATTGCTTCTACCCTCATTTTACACCCCTCTGCCTCTCTGCTCTTGTACCCATCCCCCTGCCACATTAGTTTAAATCCTCCCCGACAGGACTAGCAAACACTCCCCCAAGGACATTGGTTCCATTCCAGCCCAGGTGCAGACCGTCCTGTTTGTACTGGTCCCACCTCCCCCAGAACTGGTTCCAATGCCCTAGAAATTTGAATCCCACCCCCCTGCACCATTTTTTAAGCCACGTATTCATCTGCAATATCCTCCTATTTCTACTCTGACTAGCCCGTGGCACTGGTAGTAATCCAGAGATTATTACCTTTGAGGTCCTACTTTTATTTGTTGAAAATGAATAATGCTAGTAGTCCAATTAAAAATAAATATCACCACAGGTAAAATAATTTTCAGGTTCTCCAGCTCATAAAAGTTTGACAATGTCAGGAGGGGAGGTTTGACTGTTTCTGAATACAATCTAACAACATAAATTGTCACTGCTGCTTTAAGATCACCTTGAATCAATCCCGTCACAGGAAGCTTTCTGTTCAAACTCAGATCTTGCAATTTACGTAATATAAACCAAGGCAGCTTGCAAATACATGACTTCTGATACTCAAGGAAACCATTTACCAAGTAACAGATCCTGCATTCCTTCCCACTCAAATCACCTCCAACCCAGGTACCTTCCCCTGCAACCGCAGGAGATGCAACACCTGTCCCTATACCTCCTCCTTTGACTCTGTCCAGGGACCCCGATAGTCCTTTCAGGTTAGGCAGAAGTTCACTACTATATCCATTGTTCAAGATGTGTACTCTTACACATCGGCGAGACCAAACGTGGACTTTCGCTGAACACCTTCGCTCAGTCCGCCTGGACTTACCTTGTCTCCCGGTTGCTAAACACTTTAATTCACCTTCCCATTCCCACACTGAACGTTCTGTCCTAGGCCTCCTCCATTGTCAGAGTGAGGCTAAACACTAATTGGGGGAACAACATCTCATATTTTGTTTGGGCAGCTTACAACCCAGTGTTATGAGTATTAGTTTCTAGAACTTCAAGTAACCCCTGCATCCCCTCTTTCTCCATCCCTCCCCCACCCAAGTCACATCAGCTTCTCTTTCTCACCCAACAACAGGTAACAATGGCCTTTTCCCTTTATCATTGTTACTTTTTTGCATATCTTTCATTCATTGTTCTATATCTCTCTACATCATCGTTTATATCTCTCGTTTCCCTTTCCTGTGACTTTCCGTCTGCAGAAGGGTCTCGACCCGAAACGTCACCCATTCCTTCTCTCCAGAGATGCTGCCTGTCCCACTAAGTTACTCCAGCTTTTTGTGTCTACCAAGTAACAAAATCTTTACTGATAATATGCAGAAATCCCTTGCAACCTATAGATTAGACTTTTCCAACATGGAATCTAGATGTTCTGCCTGAAGGCTGACACTTAGAGAACTTAGTATAGAAAAAAGAAAAGGTTTTTATTCATATTATTACCGAAGAGGGCCAGTAGTTTTTAAATGACGGTTGAGTAGGCCATTTGGCCCTTCGGGTCTGCACCGCCATTCAATATGATCATGGCTGATCATCCAACTCAGTATCCTGTACCTACTTGATTCAGATGGCTGAGGGTTTGATTCCCATGTCAACGACTTTACTGTAGTACTGAGAAAGTGCTGCATTGTCAGAAGTGCAGTTATTTGGATGAGATATTAAAACTACCGGCCCACTTAGATGGATAGAAACAAAAACATGCTGTGCCATTTCTTTCAAAAGAACGCCAGATTTTACCTGCTTCTGGTCAATTGCTTTTCCTCAACCAAGACTAGTAAATGTGGTTATTGCTCAGCACTTCATTATCTGTATGAGCTTCCAGTACTCAGTTTGGCTACGGTGGTTGCTCCAATAATTAATTTCATTCGCTACAAAGTGTTTTCGTGGAATCCGAGGTGAGGGCAGAGTGCTGCAGCACTTAGAACTGTGCTTTATATGGGTTTGATCCTGACCTCTGGAGTTGTCCATGTGGATTTTTCACATTCTCTCTGTCATCAGGAGTTTTCACATTCTATCATCAGCAGTGTTCCCCCTAACCATCTCCCCCCCCCCCCCCCCCTGCCCCCTCCACTGCTGCTCCAATTTCCCTCCCTCCTCACAAAGATCTGTTCATTGACAACTGTAAATTCGTCCTTAACATCTATGTGGCAAAGAAGTATCAAAGTGAAATTGACGAGCATGTGAGAGGGAATAAGTTGTAAGCATAGGAATAAAATGAGAAGGGGAGAATGGGACTGCTGGGTGCTGGCAAGGATCTGTAGAACTGAAATTTTTTTTTGTGTCATACAAGAATAATGGGCCTGTCCCACTTACGCGATTTTTTTCGCCGACTTGCCGGCACCCGTCATAGTCGCAGCAGGTTGCCGAAAAATTTCAACATGTTGAAAATCCAGTGGCGACCAGAAAAAGGTAAGACTCTTTGGGCGACTACTCACGACCATACGTGCGTCACCCCGCGACATGTCGCCGAAAAAATCATGTAAGTGGGACAGGCTCTTTAGGCCCTATATACATAAATGCCAGTATAGCCATTCCCTCAATTTGGTCTGAGGAAGAATCTTGACCCCAAACATTGTCTGTTGTTTCCCAGATGCTACCTGACTGATTGAGCTCCTGCAGCAGCGCATGTAGTATTTTATCTCACGTTGTCAGCATCTGCAGTTTTTTGTCTCTTCTTCAATTTTCTCCATCCCTCCTTCTATGCATCTTATAAAACACTATTTCCAACTTTCTCTAGTTCACATGAAAACTAACTTTGTTTCTGCATGTTGTTGCCTGACCTGCTGAGTATCGACAGCATAGTATGTCCTTATTCCATAAGTCCATTTGGTGATAAATATGCTTCAGATTAACATGATACCTGCGTCCATCAGCAAATCTGCAACGTCAAGTGAGCAGTCTGGTCTCCTTCACTCAACAGTTGGTCCCATCCTAAAGACATCAACATCTTAGTGGGAAATAAATCTTTGGGATCTGAGGGGAAAATCTTTCACACATTAAGTGATTGGTGCCTGGAGTGAACTGCCAGAGAAGGTGGTGGAAGCAGGAACAGTAGCAACATTTAAGAGGCATTTGGACAGATACTGTCCCATAACAGCGGGTTTCAAAGGGATATGGAATTAATGAAGCCAAGTAGGATTAGTATTGATAGGCATGATTGTCAGCATAGGCGTGGTGCGCTGAGACCTATAACTAAGATGTACAACTCTTTGATTCTCACCTTTTCACAGTTAGTGTAACATAAACATATTTTGATAAGAACATTTTTTGCCATACCTCCTGAACACCATCTTCTTACTTTCTTTGAGTAATGACTTAACCTGTTGCTGCCTTTGAATATAAATCTGGCAATTTTTAAATTGTTATTACACAAGTTCTATTTTGTCTATAATACTTAACATTTCAAGTCTGACACCCTTCAACCAAACTGATTCATTAACTCTATTCCTTTTTACTACAGATGCTGCCTGACCTGCAATGTATTTTCACCATCTTCGATTTTTATTTCACATTTCTAATATCTCCAGTTATATTGATTCTCTATCCTAACTTGCCATTCATCATTTTTACACCAGTGAGTGTTAATCCAAGTCTCAATGATAAAATGTAAGCAATAATTAATTTACCGAGGACAAACAACACTGCTTGCTCCTTCATCTGATGAAATGGCTTTCAGAAAGAATGTGAATGAATTTCCATGCAAACCCTTCTAGCCTACACACAATGTCTGGATATTGGCTTCTTATCTGTGTGTCAATGTTTCCACATTGCTGGATTTCATCCAACTGCTTTCAAACCGTATTTCCATCAGTTTACTCTGAACCCTGTCGCACATCCTGTCCATTCTTGTACTTCTTACAAAGAATATTGTCATAATATAAATAGTCACTTGCTACGTCTGAGGTTATGGAATAGTTATTTTTTGGATCTGTTATTACATGTAGGAAATTGTGGAAATTATAAAAGATAGGGCACATTTATAATATCATTAATCTAAAAAATTTACCACTGGAAAAGGATGAAGGGAAATTAAGCCAACATACAGAAGGTAACTTAGTGGTCATGTTAGAAGAGGCAGTTATTGCTTAAGGAAATGTTAAGATTGCAAGGCATAGCTAGCTGGAGCAAAGATAAACAGAGTATTTGTAATCCAGGCTGGGGGCAATAAAATGTATCATTAGAAAAGAGAAATTACTTTATGGCACAAATTTACAGACCAAAATGGGAGAATAGTTTTCAAGGCACAGGAAGAAAATTCACATTTGTCAGGCAGATAGAGGCAACTCCAGCAAAAATAAAACATGAATCAGGAACTACAAACAAAAGTGGGTTCTTGGCGAATTATTGAAAAAATACGTATAACCATTGTAACATGAATTTGCAAAAGGATTTGAGTATAGGAGCAAGGAGGTTCTACTGCAGTTGTACAGGGTCTTGGTGAGACCACACCTGGAGTATAGCGTACAGTTTTGGTCTCCTAATCTGAGGAAGGACATTATTGCCATAGAGGGAATACAGAGAAGGTTCACCAGACTGATTCCTGGGATGGCAGGACTTTCATATGAAGAAAGACTGGATAGACTCGGCTTGTACATGCTAGAATTTAGAAGATTGAGGGGGGATCTTATAGAAACTTACAAAATTCTTAAGGGGTTGGACAGGCTAGATGCAGGAAGATTATTCCCGATGTTGGGGAAGTCCAGAACTAGGGGTCACAGTTTAAGGATAAGAGGGAAGTCTTTTACGATCGAGATGAGAAAATCATTTTTTACCCAGAGAGTGGTGAATCTGTGGAATTCTCTGCCACAGAAGGTAGTTGAGGCCAATTCATTGGCTATATTTAAGAGGGAGTTAGATGTGGCCCTTGTGGCTAAAGGGATCAGGGGGTATGGAGAGAAGGCAGGGATGGGATACTGAGTTGGATGATCAGCCATGATCATATCAAATGGCGGTGCAGGCTCGAAGGGCCGAATGGCCTACTCCTGCACCTATTTTCTATGTTTCTATGAATACTATAAAATGCTCTAAGTGTTGAGTCAGAGAAACATTTGGGCCCTTTCGGAGTGCTTTCCAATATCTACCATCGAGGCCTGAATAAACTAACTTGTTTGGAAAACTCACCACTCCTCTATGAGATTTTCTTTGTATGCTGTGCTGATCTGAGTTGTAATTACAAGGGCCACTGGGCACCGTGCAACAGCCAGATTAAGGGTGCAGGTCAAACACTCAAATTCCTCCAATACAGCCCAGTGGGTGGTATAGTGGCATTACAGTAGAGTTGCTGCTTTACAGTGCCAGAGACCCGAGTTCGATCATGACTGTATGGAGAATGTACATTCTCCCTGTGACCACGTGGTTTTCCTCCAGATACCTCCCACACTCTAAAGATGTACATGCTTCTAGGTTCCTTGGCTCCTGTAAATTGTAATTGGCCCTAATTTGTAGGATAGTGCTAGTGTACAGGGGTGATCACTGTTGGTGGTGACTGGGTGGGCCAAAATGTCAGTGTCCCTAATGTATCTCTCAAATCTAAAGACAGTTTTTTGTTCTGATTGCATTTCACCTTGCAATGTTCTCTAGAAATGCTGCCTGACTCGCTGAGTTACTCCAGCATTTTATGTCCATGTTTTGTAAACCACCATCTGCAGTTCCTTCTTTCTAAACTTTACATCCTGGTTACATCTGTGATGTCATTTAAGCTCTCTGTAACTCTTCCAATGTATAGATTATTCTTAAGTAGCTGTTATTCAAATTACTAATAACTTTTCTTCACTATCTTCACATCCAAATTTCACTTCCATTTGATAGACTAGGCTTGTACTCGCTAGAATTTAGAAGATTGAGGGGAGATTTTATAGAAACTTACAAAATTCTTAAGGGGTTGGACAGGCTAGATGCAGGAAGATTGTTCCCGATGTTGGGGAAGTCCAGGACAAGGGGTCACAGTTTAAGGATAAAGGGGAAATCCTATAGGACCGAGATGAGAAAAACATTTTTCACACAGAGAGTGGTGAGTCTCTGGAACTCTGCCACAGAAGGAAGTTGAGGCCAGTTCATTGGCTATATTTAAGAGGGAGTTAGATGTGGCCCTTGTGGCTAAAGGGATCAGGTGGTATGGAGAGAAGGCAGGTACAGGATACTGTTGGATGATCAGCCATGATCATTTTGAATGGCGGTGCAGGCTCGAAGGGCCAAATGGCCTACTCCTGCACCTATTTTCTATGTTTCTATGATACTAGAAAACAAAAATAAAAAACAGAAAATACTAGAGACACTCAGCAGGTCAGGCAGCATCTGTGGAAGATGAAATAGTTAACATTTTAGGTCCACAATCCTTTCCAGAATTTTGGATAGAAAGAAAACATGTTATTTAGATTTGTTTCCACTCTTCGCAGTTCTGTCAAAGGGATATCAAGGTTACAGGCAACCTGCTGACTGCTTCCAGCCTTCTCTGTTTTTATTTCACCTATTCTCAACTATGGCCCTCATGGTATTCTTCATGGTCATACCTATTCCATTTCTGGAAATCCTTCAGTCCTACAAACCTCTGAGAACTGCAAATGAAAATCAAAGAAAAACAAACTACAGATGGTGGAAACCTGAAACAAAAAGAGAGGGTACTTGATGGCCTCAGCAGGTTGGACAGCATCTGTAGAGTGGAAATATAGAGTTAATGTTTCAGGATGAGGACTTTTCGGAAAACAGTGCTTCCTTCCAGCTCTGATTTACCACCCATTCCGTGTGCATGGCCAGCTGGTTTCTGTTGTTTCCCTTTATTACAAAACAACAGGTATAACCATATAACCATATAGCCATATAACAATTACAGCACGGAAACAGGCCATCTAGGCGCTTCTAGTCCGTGCCGAACACTTATTCTCCCCTAGCACTCAGACCATAACCCGCCATTCCATTCCCGTCCATAAACCTATCCAATTTATTTTAAAATGATAAAATCGAACTTGCCTCCACCACTTCCACTGGAAGCTCATTCCACACAGCTACCACTCTCTGAGTAAAGAAGTTCCCCCTCATGTTACTCCTAAACTTCTGTCCCTTAATCTATCTGGTACCTGGAGGTTATCCATTGAGTACTGCAGTGAATGAGTGGAGGAGGAGCCATCTTGGTGAACGGCTGCTAGCCAGCAGCCGTCCGTTTTAAATCCGTTTTTTTTATAGTTTTTAGTGAGTCCTGTTTTTTGTTTGTAGGGGATATGGTCTTTTTAATGTGGGGGGTAGGTGTAAACTTAATTTCTAGGTCCCTACCTGGTCGGTGTGGCAGCCTTTTCTCCAGGCTGCCCGCTGACCCGTCCTCGTGGCCTACCTGCGGGCTTGGAGCGCCGTTTCCTGGCGGGAACCGCCCAGCACCTCGGCCTCGGCGGCGGCACAGCATTGGAGCGCTGGAGCGGAGCGGGCGATCCCTTGCCTGGGTCGCCGCGCTGGAGCTCTGGCGAGCTGGACCGCCGAGAGCAACAACTCCGGGCTGCGGGTCTGCGGAGCGTAGAGGCGGCAGTGTGGAGAGGCGGCAGTGTGGAGAGGGGGCGCAAACTTTATCAACGGGAGCCTGGGTGCTCCAAACCGGCGCGGCCTTGTCGGCTTCGGCAGCCGCGGGCTCCAACCAAGAAGCGGCCGTTCCAGGTGGCCCAGCCGCCAAAAGGACTCTCCCGACGCCGGGGCAAGACCACCCGGTGAGAACGGCCAGGAACATCGGGCCTCCGTAGAGGCAACTGCGGTGGCCTCAATAGGCCTGACTTTGGGGTGAACATGGGGTGGGGACTGGACATTGTGCCTTCCCCCACAGTGCTATCCACTGTGGGGGGATGATTTTTTTTGTCTAATTGTAGTCTTGTAGGTCTGTGTCCAAGATGGCTGCCGTGAAGAGAGAGTGGACGCTGGCACGATTTGGTTGCCGCTGCTCCCTCTTCACACTGTGTTTTTGATTTTCTGTTTTTGGATTGAATCCTGTTTTTAATTTGTGTCTCTGTGATGTCTTTATTACTAGTTATATTCCGATTATATGTTATTCCGATATACTATGTAAGGTGTCCTTGAGATGTTTGAAAGGCGCCCATTAAATAAAATTTATTATTATTATTATTACTGGGGTCCATCAAAACCCAGACATCTAAGTAGTCATCCCGATCTGGCTCCTTGTGCGGAGCCAAATCATAATGTTGCTCGAGTGTCCAGAGCAGGCCCGGAGTTAAAATTGGGCCTGAGAGTTTATTTATCTTTAACATTATTCTACATTACACAATTGTCTATTGGTGATTCTAGCCCATTTCTTCTCCAAAACTATACAACTTAATTACATCAGGTTTTACTGCTCTATTCAGTATTAAAGTCAAAACATGGTCTTTCCTGAGGTTGAGGGGGGCGGGGAATATTTGCTTTTATTCCTGCTGAATATTCAGACTGTGCTTGATGTTTCAAGAGTTAAATCATAAGAACGCAGGCGTCTCAGTCCAGCAATGGTTCCAGCTGTCAGCCTCTTGGCAGTTGTACAACCTTATTGCGCATTGTAATTGAGTATTGGTCTTCGTGCCATATTACATTGCTGTGTGGCTCTTATTTTCTTGCTATGCATCTTGATAAGATGGTGATTTGTCAGTCATTGCACCTTGGGGTCAAGCTTTGGTCTTTACTTCACTTTTAAATCAGATATTTTGCAGAGCCCGGACTCTTAACTCTACCTTTCAATGCAGATTTTAATCTATTGGTCACTTTCCGTCTTTGAATGAAATGAATCATGACATACTGTCCAAGTTATCTACTGCATGCTGCATTATATGTCTATATAATTCATCCAATTCTGCAACAGTGTTTTGTTATAGAGGATTTAATTTCCATTCATGTGCTGTGGCTGCATGTTTTTTTGTAGGGCATGCCATTCTCCATGCACCAAATCCTCTTGTTGAATGCACTGTCCAGTTCCCAAACTAATCTGTCCACTCCTTTTCCAAATCAGTGATGGACATAGTTTTAAGTTGCCGCTTTACTTATCAGTGTCCTTTACGCATTGGTACCCAGGCAAGGAACAGGCCATGAATGGGCCTCTGCAGGCTGTTGACAGGGCAAAGATCAGCTATCCATAGGCCTTTAATGGGGCCAAAAGATGACACGGAAGTGTGACATTACTAGTTCAGCATCTGCAGTGCATGCAACACCTCCAGAACTATTCCTGGCTTCAATTGCCTGCTTCCACTGGCTAAAACCAAGAACTGGAAGCAGTACTAAGCCGTCTTCCCTTGAAGCTTGCTCCACATTCATCAAGACCATGGCTGATTTCCTATCCAAGGACTATTTTCCTGCAGAAATCTATCGATCACTTTCCTGAACATACATAAACCTTCATAACCTCTGGAATACAGAATTACAAAGATTCACCATAATCTGAGTGAGATAATTTATCTGTATTTCAATCCTCTTCGGCCTATCCCTATTTGGAGACTGGAACCCCTACTCCTATATCCTTCAGCCAAGGGAATCATCCTCCCTGCATCCACCCTGTCAAGCCCTGTAAGAATTTTACAAGTTTCAATTAGATCATCTCCTATTCTTTTAACGTCTAGAGAATACAGATTAAGGGCCTGTCTCACTTGCGTGACTTTTTCGGCGACTGCCGGCACCCGTCATAGGTATCCAAAAATGTTCAACATGTTGAAAATTCAGCGGCAACCAGAAAGATGCTATGACTCTTTGAATGACTAGAAGACTACTCACAACCATACAGGCGGCACCCTGGCGACATGTCGCGGGGTGAAGCCTGTATGATTGTGCGTAGTCGCCCAAAGAGTCAAACCTTGTTCTGGTCGACGCTGGATTTTTAACATGTTGAACATTTTCGGTGACCTGTAATGACTTATGACGGGTGCCGGCAGTCGCCGAAAAAGTCGCCCTTTAGTTACTCAATCTCCCTTCCTATGGAAAATCCACCATTATTGGAATCACTCCAGCGAATTTTCAGTGGACTGTTGCAAGTGGACCCTTTTTAGTTTAAATAAGATGGCAAAAACAATACACAATACTCTAGCTGTGGCCTTATCCAGCCTTATATAATTGCAGGAAGACACTTTTACGCCTTAACTTAAATTCTGTCATTATAAAGGTCAACATCCCGTTTGTCCTCCTTGTTATTTGCTGCAACTGCGTGTTGGCTTCCCGTGACAAGATGATCCCTTTGAGTATCAACATTGGCAATCTCAAAAATACGCTGCTTTTCTGCTTTGTGCACCAAACTTCACATTTTTCTTCATTATATTTTCTTTTTGCCATGCTCCTGTTAGCTCGCTCAGCTGTAACAAAACCATCTGCAAAGTTGATACCTGTTTTCAGCTTCAAGATAAACTGATAAACCTCTTCCAATGCCCCAGGAATGCCTGCATGCTTGTATTGTGTTTGAAAGATACATGGACTTTGTTGATTTCTGCACTTGACATTGTTACAACAGGCAATGGCACAATGGGGTATTGAGAATGGGTACACAATTCAGAGTCAAAAGGCAGTGTTGCCACGCACCCACTCCTTAGATGTGCTTTGGAAGTTGAGGGAAGTGCAGTGAGCAAAGTATAGTGGATGAGACTGGGGCATATAACCCCCAGTAATCATTATATACTGAAGAATAATTCTATATCTCCATGAACAAAACCATCAAGTTACATCAAGGTCAGTCTGAAGAAGGGTTTTGGCTCGAAATCTTGCCTATTTCCTTTGCTCTATAGATGCTGCCTCACCCGCTGAATTTCTCCAGCATTTTTGTCTACCATCAAGTTACAATAGCTGGTTTTCTGGAAGCAGTCAGATTGAAATTTCTGCAAGCGCCCCTTGGCGCATTGGCATGAAATGTTGAAGCTGAAAGCTGGCTGAATGGGCTGAACGATACACTTGTATTCCATGGTACGTTATATCCTCTACGATTGCAGTCACAAGCTTCCTCCATGAATAGATTTGTTTTTTTATCTGGTGCCATTTTGATTGCTCTAAACAAGGACTGTTTGCGGACACATGAAGAAAATAAATAAACTTCTTCGGAGACGAAACTCAGTCTCCACCTTTTCCTGTACTAATGTATCAAAAGGTTCTTGACCACAGAGATCTTAACAACTGATGGCATTAATGATTTACTTCCTCAATCGATGTGATTTAAGAACTGAGAAAGGGATGACGGAAATTAGATGAATTACAGTTTGAATGTTTAATTTCTGGGATGCAAAAATATACCATTAAGATTACTACATAGTTACAGAAGTAATTGGCGTCTTTATTACACTATTTTCTCCAGCAATTTCTTAAACAATATGATTGAGGGCTAAAACATGGTTTGTGTCAAGTAAACAGTGAATCCTCTGGCCATTCACAACTCGATGAGTTTAATCCCCTGGACTTGCAGGCCTTGCACAAATGATTGCCTATTGCTAATACAATGTTTTGTTACTCAGCAAAACTGTGACTTCAGTTTCTGTGAATAATTGAATTATTAAAGTGCAGAAGGAGGCCATTCAGTTGATCCCATCCATGCTGACTCCCACTGGAGCGGCCTATTACTTACATTCCCCTGTTTTTTCCCGTTAGCTGTGCAAATTATTCTCTTCAACCCCTGAACCAACTTTCACTTGAAAGCTCCAATTGATTTGGCCTTCACTGCACCTTCAAGCAATCAGTCCCAGATTATGGTCACCCCCTGCAGAGAGAGAAAAAAGTCCTTGCCTTCTCCTTATATCTTATGGCCCAAATTGTAAACTGGATGATCGCAGCTTTAACAACACTCTAGAGTCTGACTCTAGGCACAGCAGCCCACTTGAAAGACATCCCATCCACATACATTTACTCACTCTACCAGCCACACACAGATGCAATCGTTTGTACGATCTACAAGATGCATGGTAGTAACTTCAGAGTCCTTACACAACACGTTCCAAACCCACAAATTCTACCAGCTAGAATGACGGCAACACCAACGACTAGAAGGTTTCCTCCAAGTTACACACCATCCTGACGGAAATATATCGCCATTATTTTACCCTGCGACCGCAGTGGTCCAATAAGGCAGCTAACCGCCACCTTCATAAGGGCAGTTAGGGGGGACATTTAAAGGTTGGTTCAGCCTGCAATTCATTTTTTGAATTACATTTTTCCAAAGTCCCCTGGCCAATTAACCAACTAGAACAATTTCCATCCATTTAGGATAACCCTCCATATCGGTTTCACATGGAGCCTTCTTTGAACTGCTTCCAATGAAATAATATCTTGCCCTACATCGGGAGATCAAAATCTGCCATCAGTTCACTAGACGTGGTCTCATTGGAGGAAGTACAGTTGCATTCAGACTTCCCATCTGTTATACACCAGCCCCTTGAATTGAGGATCAACATTCCATTAGCCTTTCCTATTTCCTGCTGCCCTTATGTGGCTTGCTCTATTTTTCCATGTACAAGATCAGCCTCCTCCTAAACCACTTCCCAATTCCTTTGCACTGCAGTTTTATGCAGGCTTTTTAAATTAAATAACACTATTCTTTTGTTCTTTTTTCCAAAATGGATCATTTCACATTCTCCCACATTATACTCCACTCTTGAACAGAAAAGTACACAAAGTTCTAGAGTAACTCAGCGGGCCAGGCAGCATCTCTGGAGAGCGAGGTGACGTTTTGGGTCTGTAGTTACGTTAGTTTACTTTAGAAATACAGCGTGGAAACATGTGTTTCGGCCCACCGAGTTCACATCGACCAGCGATCACCCCATACACTAACACTATCCTACACACTAGGGACAATTTCCAGAAGCCAATAAACCAACAAACCTGTACATCTTTGGAGTATGGAGGAAACCAGAGCACTCGGAGAAAACTCACACAGTCAAGGGGAGAACATACAAACTCCGTACAGACAGCATCCATAGTCAGGATGGAACCCGGGTCTCTGACGCTGTAAAGCAGCAGCTCTACCGCAGCACCAATGTGTCATGAATCGGGAGCCAAGTCGGGAGCCTTCTTCAGGCGGATTGTGGTGGGGGAGTGGAGAAATGCCGGAAGAGAAGAGGGGCAAGAAAAAGCCTCGCAAGTGATACAAGTCGATGCAAGTGAGGGGGGTTTTTGATCGGTAGATCATTGGACAAAATTCAGAGAAAAAGGACAAAAGGTGTAAGAATTGAATTGATGAGTTGTGAATTGTGAAGCAAGAGGATGAAATGTAGGTGGGAAGGAGAGGGGGAGGGAAGAAATAGGTGCAAGTCCAGGTGGGGAATGGAAAAGGAGATGGGAGTATTAGTTAGTTCCCTATATTTTGAGAATTCAATATTCATACCATTCGCCGAACATTTGCACTTAGTCCATAAGGCCAACTGGATCACCTGGTTGCTTTACCTCATTGATTGTATAGATTGTAGTCTTGTTTCATGCAATTTGTTTTATGCAAAGAATATATATCATACACCTGGATAGCTAAGCTTAGCATGTTAGTCGTCCTCATTCTCCCCTCTGCCAGTGGACTTTGGGCCTCATTACAACAGTGGCAGCAAGGTTCTTCATCTCACCTGTGAAGAGCCTGCCCCTGAGATTATGAAGGATTAATAAGAGTTACTAATCAAACGGATCTGTGTAACTGCAATTAACCATAGAGCAAAAGGGTTTTCTACAATAACGGGGAGAATATCAGGTTGATGCAGCAATGAAATAAGCGACTGGGATAACTTAGAAAAGCAACAATTAATGTATAATTTCATTGACGAGTGAACAACCGTAGATAGGGAATTAAATAACCATTGGACAGTGAGGATATTTAGGTGAGGAAGTTGTCAACAAAGCAAGCTGCAAAGGAACTATGAACAGAGAGATCAATAGGTGATGCAAAGGGGAATATCTTTGAAGTAAATAACTAAAAACTCTCTATATAAATAGACTGTTCTTTAAAGGATTCACTAAAAGATAAATCGCAAAGTCTTCTCTGTGAAATGATCCTTTGAAGAAGGCAAACTGAGGTGTGTAAAGGATGATACATTCCAGAAGTAGCTGAGGAGCTTGAAAGATAGAGAAGGCTACTTTCTTTCGCTGTACAAATTGATCACCTGAACAGTAAATTATTTCCCATGCAATTCATCATCAAATGTGCTGTGCTTATTTGAAATGTGTCAGCAAAGACTTAGGAGGAAGGTGATGAAAAGTTGCTGTATCCCGAGGATCGCTGGGGTCACAAGATGAAAGTGGGCTTGGAGTTGGTGCTTGGTAAAGTGGTTTGGAATAAAAGGAGGGAAAGAGAACATGATAAAGTGTGTGAGAAAGAACTGCAGATGCTTGTTTAAATCGAAGATAGACACAAAATGCTGGTGTAACTCAGCGGGACAGGCAGCATCTCTGGAGAGAAGGAATGGGTAACGGGTGAATGTGCGATCTCTCTGTTCATAGTTCCTTTGCAGCTTGTTTTGTTGAGACCCTTCTTCAGACTGATGATAAAATGTGTGTCAGGTCACCTTCCCTGGTTTGTTAGGCTCCACAGTCAGGGTTGCAAAAGATACCAAAATCTATTTCTCCCCTTTATGCAGCTAAAGATGGTGCAGATTAACTCTGGGGAAAACAATCTGGAATTGAAGATTACAAACAAATATCCAGATAATTCTCTGAACAGGTTTAGGTTCCACAAATTGATCCAATTCCCAATCTGAAGGCAATGCACATCAAAGTGTAGACAAAGAATGTCATTTAGCATCTAAAAATAAATTATTTACAGCCACATTTAGGCTAGTGCAACCACCTCGATGTAATGTCACACAATATCCCAAATCATGGAACTCTGTACTAACCAGCTCTATTGAAACATCAACACTCAAATGACAGCAGGGGCTCACCACCATTTTCAGAAGGGTAATTTGGGATGGTCAATTAATATTGGCACTGGTTTATATTCTTTTACATAAAGAGTTTTCAGTTGTTTAACTCAAAGGTATTCCCCTTCCCAAGACCAACTAATGATCGAATGCTGGAAGAAAATCTCCTTAATTGTTTATGAATCCTTGAGTTACCTGAACTATGCTTCAAATTTAATTTTCATTTTTCCTCATCCCACCATTCATGTCTTATCCTTTCACCTTCCTGGAAGTTTAGCTCTATGATTCACGCTATAGATCTCTCTGTCCTCTCCCCCAACTTCATGTGAGATCCAACATATCCTTCAGTCAACGCACTTAATGTGGCCTCATTTGGATTGCTATTGGGTGATTTTCAGTTTTAAGGTGCCCTGTATTGAATTCACAATACAAACGCAAGTTCCTTGTGAATCTGACATTCTGAACTTTATTAACATTGGTCAAGATACAAAATGGTAGCTAAGAATGTCAACAAAATAGAGAGAGTACAGAGGAGATTTACTAGAATGTTGCCTGGGTTTCAACAACTAAGTTACAGAGATAGGTTGAATAAGTTAGGTCTTTATTCTCTGGAGCGCAGAAGGTTAAGGGGGGACTTGATAGAGGTCTTTAAAATGATGAGAGGGATAGACAGAGTTGACGTGATCAAGCTTTTCCCTTTGAGAATAGGGAAGATTCAAACAAGAGGACATGACTTCAGAATTAAGGGACAGAAGTTTAGGGGTAACATGAGGGGGAACTTCTTTACTCAGAGAGTGGTAGCTGTGTGGAATGAGCTTCCAGTGGAAGTGGTGGCGGCAGGTTCGTTGGTATCATTTAAAAATAAATCGGATAGGCATATGGATGAGAAGGGAATGGAGGGTTATGGTATGAGTGCAGGCAGGTGGGACTAAGGGAAAAAAGTTGTTCGGCACGGACTTGTAGGGCCGAGATGGCCTGTTTCCGTGCTGTAATTGTTATATGGTTATATGGTTAATGTAAATAAATAACAAATGTTATCAATTTAATGTCAGCACTGGTATGTCAGAGGAAATCCAGTTTCATTGAAAATACAGGCCAAACAGATTCTTGGAAGTAAATGTAAAATGGCTGCAATTGTGTAGGCAGAGATGATGTTAATATTTCAGAAGCAATCTTACAAAACGATTGCTCACTTACATTGCCTTACCTTAGGAGCTGAAAATGTAAAGCTCTGGTAAGTTCATATTTGTTTCCTCAGGACAATGAACAATGCTGGCATTCTCATCTTTGCCTTCCAAAGTCATAGCGACTTCTGATGCTAGATCCTTACCTTTCTTGTAACCATAAATAATGTTACAGACACTCTAAACTTCATATTAACCTAACCTTTCCAACACTGCAGTAGAAATGGAAAAAAAAAAGTGCATCTGTGTTGATGAAAATAAAATGGAGCAAGGAAAAGAAAACAGCAAGTTATATCTCTGAACTCTGCGGGGCACATGGGCCCATTAATATGTAACATATTTCCGTCAGGATTTATGTAGCAAGCTCAAAAAAACCCAGCATGGAGATATGTATTGCACTTCAGGAAATGGTGCCAGAACACAAAGCACCTTACTGAAATTTTAAGATGAAACAGATTGACTCTCGAGCTATATTCACAACTGTGATACACTGAATACACAAAAGAAAGTTAACAGGGTATGCATTGTTTGATTTGTTGCTCTGAGAAAGCATCACCGTGATAGCTCACCTTGCGCACAATCACAAGAGTACTCGCCAATCATATCGACGCAAGTTGCTCCATTTTTGCAGGGATCAGAAGCACATTCATCAATGTCTGTTGAGCAGTTCTTGTCTGGCAGGAGAGAAAATGAAACATTGGAACTATAAATCATGTTGAACTTGAACAGGCAGCTAATGCTGCTTCGTGGCTCGAGTGGCATTGCTGTAATCTGGCTTTACAAGTCCATGAAATGTCCGTCCACTGAGTGAAGTACATGGCAAGTCAACTCTCTCGCTCGCAGTTATGTCTGTCCCTTCACATGTACAGGAAATCTCTTAAGGCTATTAAACTTGTTAGATGCCTTTTACTGACAGTTAAGGGAGAACACTAGAATCACCTGGAAATAAACTTTAAAATGGATGGTAAAATCTTCTGTAAACATAGAGAAATGAAAAGACAAGTGAGGACTAATGTGGGTCCCTTTGAGATAAATGGGAGAATTTGTAATGGGGATAAATAGAAATTGAATAAATACTTTGTGCTAGAATGAAAGAAAACACACAAAGAACGAGGGCAACGTTTCCTTGGAAAGAGCACGGAAAAGATTTACGAGGATGTTGCCAGGACACAAAGGTTTCAGTTATAGGGAGAGAAGAGGCAGGCTGCAACTTTATTCCTGGCATAGTAAGTGACTGCAGAGGTGTATAAAGTCACAAAGGGCGGGCATAGTTAGAATGAATGCATGGATTATTTTTCCCCAGGGTAGGAGAATAAAGAATTAGAGGGCATAGATTTAAGGTGGGAGAGGAAAGATTTAACAGCAAACTGAAGAGTAACTTTATCCAAACAAAGGGTGGTACATATATGGAAAGAGTTGCCAGATGAAGTGGTTAAGACAGATACAATAGTAACATTTAAAACACATTTTGACAGATACATTTGATAAGAAAGATTCAGAGGGATATGGGTCGAATGTAGGAAAATCAAATTATCTTAGTTAAGCATACTTTCGACACTGTATAACTTTATGACTGTCAGAAATACCAGACAAACAAAGGAACTGAGGAAATCATTATTATTTAATAGTACTGGGGGAAAAAATTGACATAACTGAAAGCTGATAAATCTCAAGGAACCAATAATCTGCTGTCCAGTTTATTTACTGAAGTGGCTATAAGGACAGTGGATGGATGGCTTTCATCTTCCAAAATTATATAGAATCTAGAAGGGTTCCTTCAGACAAGAGGATGGCAAATATGATCCCACTGTTTAGGAAACAGAGGAAGAAAGAAAAGACGAAACTGCAGATCGAATATTACTACGAAAATTATGTAATTTCTAACGAAGGATGTAATAACAGGAGGCTCAAAGGAAGAATTTTAGGATTATCTAGAGTCAGTGCAGGTTTACAAAAAGGGATCAATGTTTAACTAATGTTGTGGAGGATCCTCTTTGAGGATGTGGATGTGGTATGTTCAGATTTTGTAAGACTTTTGATGAGATTGATCAATGAGGTTGGAGCACTCGGATTTGGAGGTAATGTATCATCAGGAATTGAAAAATGGTTAACGGATGGAGAAAAAAAGTGGGAATAAAGGGGTCCGTCGCTGGTTGACTATGGGGACCATGGGGATTGGTACTTGGGCGACAGCTATTTACAATCAACATGAACAATTTGGCTGACGGAACAACATGTTATGTTTCCAAACAATGGAACAAACTACATAGGTTTATCAGGTGGAAGGGGGTGAAAAGAGACTTCGAGGGGATATGCATAAGTTGAGTATGTGCGTAAGAACAAGGCAGATGCAACATAACATGGAGGAATGAGAGGTCAGTCACATTGGTGCACACAACAGAAAAGCAGAGCCATTTTAAATTGGTCACATATTAGGAAAGATCAGTGTTGAAAAGGTCCTGTTTGCTCTTGTACACAACAGTGAAAATTAACATGCAGGTGCAGAAAGAAATTAAGAGGACAAATAGTATGTTGACACTTATTAAAAGAGAATTTTAGTACAAGAGGAAAGGTGACTTACTGTAAATATATCAGGCCTTGGCAAGACTGTACCTGGAGCATTGAGTACAGATTTGATCACCTTGCCTGAGAAAGGATGTACTATCCTTTGAGAGTGTGCGACAAAGATTCTGGAATAAGGGACAGACCATTTAGGACTGAAATGAGGAGAAATTATTTCAGAAATAGTGCAATAAATCTTTGGGATTCTCTACCCTTGTGGAGGTGCAGTCAATGACGTCATTCATTTAAAAGACACCTGGACAGGTACATGGATAGGAAATATTTAGAGCGATATGGGCCAAATGCAGGCAGGCAGGACTAGCATAGATGGAGCACCTTGGTCAGCATGGGCAGGGTGTGCTGTTTCCGTGCTGTATGACTGACTCAATGCTAAAACGAAGGCCAATAGATTCTGGGATATTTTTGGATAAGAGGATGGTGAATAAAAAACTGCACTGAGGTAAAAGATTAGCCATGATCTTGGTGATTACTGAGTATGTGTGAAGGTGCAGATCTGCTCTTCCTAAAGTTAACTGAAATAGTTATGCCACTTTGAATTCAAAGGAAGATCTTAGTTTCTCAGTTCCAATGTATATTTGAAAATGTAATAACTTAAGCAACATGGACTCCAGCGGTGTGGTATGACCAGGGGCAGGACCTCCAACAGTGGAATGAGAAGGTCCTGTTTGCAAAATTCCATCCAAAAGCTTTTGACAGCCATCTGAGTCAGAGCCCTAACTTTATCAACTTGGTAATTTTGAAATGCTTCTTATATTCAGGTACATTTAAGGTCCTTTAAATTAGAAACAAATAATTAAAAACAAACAAATCACGTTATACAAAAATATGATTAAAAATTAAAATACTATGATTAACCAAATAAAAAACAAACAGACCCCCCTTTCCCTTGCGATCTGCAGTCTCACAATCACTATGTACTCTCTGGAGACTTGTATCCCGTGGCTGGTCTATTCTGCTGCAGGATCTAGAGGCCATCAGTGTAAATAATGGGGATACTGAGTAAGACTGGGCTCTGATGGCAGTTGTATGATCGACAGCAGATGCACAAAATTGCTGAACTTAATGAGGTTTAGCCACCTTAGTGCTGGAGCTTCAGCTTGAAACTTCCAGCTATCGGTGAAAAGAAGCATTTCCAACAGGCTTCCATGAATTGCTATAAATTGAATTCAATTTTCATTGCACCTTAATCCCGCGAGGCGCAAATTAAAAAAAAAGTGCTAGCTTGTTTAATTTAATATGCCCCACAACCCAAAGGCTAGTGGTTGCTATGGACCTGAAGTTGGAATGTTTTTAACCAAGTGGCCAATTATCACACCACGATCTTCTGCATGAATAGTCGACAACTGAGCTAACCACGGTTAGTTCTATTGACTTTGGTTGTAGATACATCGATATTTTACATTAAAAACAGTACACTGAGGCAAGTGCATGATAAGTCAAGCCTGCGACCAGCCACAGTGCATGTTTTTCAGGACTAATGCATCCAGGTGCACCAATGGACCACTGAATTCAGGAAAATAATGAAATCCAAAAATTGCTGCTGCTCTTCCTCTTACCAGAAAAGTACAAATTGTAGCTCTTTATTGACAACACATTCAAGCTCACTGTACTCTTCCATTTCTGCTTTCTGGTGCACTCCCAATTTTCACTGCTTCTCTTGTGCCTTTAGCTGGTATAGTGCCAGTTTTTGGAATTCATCTCTCAACTACTAGTGAGGATGCAAAAATGCTTGAAAGCAACATAAGAATCAAGCGGGCCAATGGGGTATAATATAGGTTAATGTTAAATTATCCACTTCAGTAGGTAATGCAGAAAGGTAATGTGTCATTTAAATGTTGTTGGTCTGGGAAATGTTGATGTACAAAGGGACCAGGAGGTTTCAGTACAAGAGACACTGAAAGCAAACTCACAAGTGCAGAAAGCTGTTACGGTGGCAAATGAGATGCAGGTCTTTATAACAAGTGGATTTGAGTTTAGAGGCAAGGATGAGTTGCCACAATTGTGCATGGCATTGGTAAGACCACTCTAGGGACTGTTAAACTTTAACTAAGAAAGGATATATTTGTCACAGAGGGAATGCAATAAAGGTTTACCAGAATGATTCGCAGAATGTGGGTTCTCTAGATTGAGAGAGATTACTTTAGTTTAGTTTAGTTTGAAGATACACCTTGAAAACACACTGTGCCAATTAGGTCAGATTGTGTTCAAATTGGCAGGTTAGGATTGTAATCTGGAGTGCTAGTATGGGTGTTGTGGGCTGAAGGGGCTGGTTTCCAGAGGGCTAGTATGGACATTGCATGCCAAATGGATTCTTGGGCACAGTCAAGTCACTCACAGCTGGTGGACTCACAGTTCAGTCGCTCATGGCTGGTGGACTCACAGTTCAGTCACTCATGGCTGGTGGACTCATAGTTCAGTCACTCACGCTGGTGGACTCACAGTTCACTCACTCACGACTGGTGGACTCACAGTTTACTCACTCATGGCTGGTGGACTCACAGTTCAGTCACTCACGGTTGGTGGACTCACAGTTCACTCACTCACAGCTGGTGGACACACAGTTCAGTCACTCAAGGCTGGTGGACTCACAGTTCACTCAATCATGGCTGGTGGACACAGTTTACTCACGCACGGCTGGTGGACTCACAGTTCAGTCACTCACGGCTGGTGGACTCACAGTTCACTAACTCACTACTGGTAGACTCACAGTTCAGTCACTCACGGCTGGTGGACTCACAGTTCACTCATGCACGGCTGGTGGACTCACAGTTCAGTCACTCATGGCTGGTGGACTCACTGTTCACTCACTCTTGACTGGTGGACTCACAGTTCACTCACTCACGGCTGGTGGACTCACAGTTCAGTCACTCATGGCTGGTGGACTCACAGTTCACTCACTCACGGCTGGTGGACTCATCCATCACACACACATGCTCGATCACACATACACTCACACATGCTCAATCACACACACATGCACCTTCCATCACACACATACCCTCCATCACACACACACACCCTCCATAACACACACACACTCCATCACATGCACGCACCCCCATTACACACACACACCCTCCATCACAGGAACACACATTCTCCATCACACCCTCACACGCTTCATCTCACACACACACACCCTCCATTTCACACACACACTCCATCTCATGCACACACACTCACACCCTCCATCTCACACACACACCCTCCACCGCACACACACCCTCCATCTCACACACACACACTCCATCTCTCTCTCTCACACACACACACCCTCTATCTAACACACACACCCTCCATCTCACAGACACACCCTCCATCTATCTCTCTCTCACGCACACACACACCCTCCATCTAACACACACACCCTCCATCTCACAGACACACCCTCCATCTATCTCTCTCTCATGCACACACACACACACTCTATCTCACACGCACACACCTACCATCTCTCTCTCTCTCTCTCTCACACACACCCTCCATTTCACATACACACACACTCCATCTCTCTCTCTCACACACACTCACCTTCTCTCACATACACACACCCTCCATCTTACATACACACCCACCACCTCACACACACACACACACCCTCTATCTCACATACACGCACCCTCCATCCCACATACACGCACCCTCCATCTCCCACACACGGCCACACACAGACACACACACACACACACACACCCTTCATTACCCACATACACCCTCCATCTCTCTCACACACACACACACCCTCCATATCTTTCTCACACACACACACCATCTCTCACACACGCACACAGACACACAAACCCTCCATTTCACACACACACACACACACACACACACACACACTCACACACACACTCTATCTCTCACACACACCCTCCATCTCACACACACACACCCTCCCTCTCTCACACACACACACCCTCCATCTCTCTCACACACACACACACTCCATCTCTTACTCACACACACACTCTCCACCTCACACACATCCTCCATCTCACACACACACTCTCCATCTCACACACACACACACACCCTCCATCTCACACACACACACCCTCCCTCTCTCTCACGCACACACACTCTCCATCACACATACACACACAAACACACTCACACACACACCCTCACACACACAAACCCTCCATCACACATACAAACACCCGCCATCTCACACACATGCTCACACACACACCCTCCACCTCACACACACACTCCCCATCACACACACACACACACACACACACACACACACACACACACACACACACACACCCTCCATCTCACACACACACCCTCCATCTCACACACACACACTCTCCATCACACACACACACACACCCTCCATCTGACACACACACACACCCTCCATCACACACACACACACCCTCCATCACACACACACACACCCTCCATCATAACCTTTCAATTATTTCACTGATCGGAACAAAACTTTGTGCGCTTGGAGCAGATGAGAATGGTGAGTAAGGTGGCAAAGAAATCCTAGCGATATATGGTAGCGTTTTTGCACAAATTTAATTACAACACAGACCGGAAGTGGTTAAGATGAGAGTTTTAGTAATAGTATAGATTATTAAGTAAAAGCCCGACCCCCTTTAAAAAAGGATTACCTGACGCATCCTCTTCAGCTATAATTATATGCAAGTATCTAAAAGGCATGAACCAGATTCTGAATGGGGTTATTCAGGTTGGGATTTTTTTTCCTGTAGAGCACTGATTTTGCAAGTATTTGACTGAGGGCAATCACGGTGGCACAGCGGTAGAGTTGCTGTCTTACAGGGCTTGCAACACTGGAGGACCGGGTTCGATTCCGACTACAGAGTCTGTACAGAGTTTGTACGTTCTCCCCGTGACTGCGTAGGTTTTCTCTGAGATCTTCAGTTCCCTCCCACACTCCAAAGACGTACATGTAGGTTAATTGGCTTGGTGTAAGTGTAAATTGTCCCCAGTGTGTAGGATAATGTTAATGAGTGGGGATCGCTGGTCGGTGCGGACTCGGTGGGCCGAAGGGCCTGTTTAAGGCGCTGTATCTCTAAACTAAACTAAACATTGCAGTACTGTGTGTTTGTACTGTTGACAGCTTCGGGTGGATATGGGTTGACAGCAGGTGACAGAAAAGTTGAATAGCCGGCGATTCTGTGAATGCGCCATAATCTCATGAAATAGTGTTACATATTTCTAAAGCCATTGCGACTGCTCAAATGCTGCACCATGGACACAGGAGGAGAGAAACATGAGCCAAAATGCACAAGGTGCTATATTTACCTGTGTGACCTGGGAAGGGATCAAAATAAATTACATGAAGAAGCCAGAGATGAAAACCTGGAAATACGATCAAAATAGCTGAGAGACAGAGGGAGAAAGAGTTTGATCTGAGAGAGAATCACCAACAGCAAGAAAAGAAAATCCTGCCGATAAATGCCACAAAAAGGGAGAAGAACACCACAGAGTGAAATAGTCAATATAGTTAAGAAAGTGACAAGAGAGAGAAAGAGGTGAAAATAAAATAAAATCATATTATGTGAAGGTGATACATGGTTAGAGTGATATTGATGGAACCAGTGATTGACTCCAAAAAAGGCAAATACACTGACAAATCCACCTGACGGAAGATTTGCCAAATCTTTGCGCTGCTAGGCATCGATAAGCTTCTAAGAAATGCTGCGAATTGGTCTCTTGCACGAGAGACGCTGGCGAAATACAAGCTGTTGTTCAAAACCTTGGGTAGAATTAATCCGGAACATTTATGCAAAATGAGTAACAGTGAATCGGAGGCTATTTTACAATCAACAGAAGGAAGCCCAGCAAGGTGTAAAATCGACTAACCATTCCATCACCCTAGTCTAATTTTACCCCCATTATATGCAAGATTAAAGCCACTGGAGAGAAATTTTATGAATAATCTGTCTGGTGGGTTTGTGTTACAGTAAATCATATTTTCCAACTGTCATTGAGCAGTGCGTTTAAATTACACCTCTGAAATAATTCCACCAGTCTGTGGACATCTATCGCCTTTAATCAAGTATTTGATTCAGTTCTTTGTTAGTGGAAATACACCATGTCATTCAGACACACTGACATGTTCCCATTGTGATTAATGATCATCGTGTAATCACTGACAATTTGTAGCTTACTATCAAAACATTTTATGGCTTAAATTTATTATTTTAGAACCCTAGATCTAAATGTCTTTAACCATTTCATTATAAACACGGAATTATTTGACTACTGTGACAACGCCTCCTCCGTAAATGCAGCTCTGCTCCCTGTTAACGGCAGGCAGGCCTGGAGGAGCTGAAAACCAGAACCATGGACAGCACCAGCCTGCTGCAAAACATCCAGCAGCCTAGTCAGCACTCCGGAGTGAGCTGAGGCCACGGCCAGAGTAGCAAAGGCTGCTTCCAATTAGTTGGGGTCAGATTAACTCACCTGCATCGCAGCAACTCCTCAACACCAAGGCAGTTTTAACCAGGAAGTGGGGGTGGTTCACCACAAGCTCTCGTTCCATTTTGCTAGCTCGCAGTAAGACTGAGCCACTGGGACAAGCCCGCAACTGCCAGACCCTCATCTTCGAGGCCAAGACTGAGCTGCCAGGACAAGCCTAAGTATCCTTGCCTGTGGTTAGAGAGGATACAAAGATCTCCAAGGCTCCAGCAATATCCTCTCCTGCCTCTCTCAATAACCTGCGATAGGTCCCAACAGACCTTGGGGACTTATCCACCTTAATGCTCTTCAAGAGACCAACACCATTTCCTTCTTGATCTCAAAATGCCCTCTTATATGTAGACCACACACTGATCTCACTAACCTCCATGTCCTGCTCTTTGGTAAATACAGTATCAGTGAAAAGTACTTGTTCAGTACATCAACCACAACCTCTGATTCAAAGCATACATTCCCTCCTTTCTTCTTGAATGCTCCTAACCTCTCCATAGTTCTCTTCTTGATTTTAATGCAAGTATAAAATACCTTGGGATTTTCTTTAATCCAACTTGTGAATGATATTTCAAGGCTTCTTCTGGCCCTCCTAATTCCTTGAATGGGCTCTTCCCTGGTTTCTTTATATTCCTCAAAAGGCCTTGTCTGATTCCATCTTCCTAATCCTGTACTGTTTAATGATTAGGGGTAAAGATCTTAGAGGTTATGAGGAAGAATATTTTCACCTCAAAGATAGTTGGAATCTGGAACACACTGCCTGAGAGGACAGTGGAGGCAGGTACCCTTGCAACATTTGTATTTGAATGAGCACTTAAATTGTCAAGGCATGGAAGGACCCAAATCCATGTCCTAAATGGGATTAGCAAAGATAGGAACTTAATGATGAGTGAGAACATGATGGGCAGAAGTCTCTTTCAGTGCTGATTGACTGTGGGGTAGGAATGTTTATATGTAATTCAACCAAATTTGCGGGGCAAGGGGAAATATACATGCCTACACTTGTCCACACGATACTTAAGGGTTGGACCTTAAGTCCGTCAGTTACTTCCATTGAACTACCAAGCTTGATAACTCTGGCAACAGCGACTGGTATGGAATTGTAGTTACAATAGATGTATGCTGCCTCCTCGAAAGATTTCAGTAACCAACCCACCTTCTGTAAACAAGTTTGCCAACTGCCCTATATCCAGCAGCTGTTACAACCTTCAGTAGGCAGTGGTGTGCTTTTGATTTTTAGTATTAACTTCCCATCCAATAAGTCAAGCTATAACATAGTCTTTCTCTGGGGACTAACATGTTGAAAGAGTCTCACCTGTGAAGCCTGAAGGACAAACACAAATATAGTCTGCCACCAAGTCCAGGCATGTCGACTGGTTCTCACAGAATCCACTGCTGCAGTCATCAATGTTCCTCTCACAGTGTAGACCCTCGAACCCTGGGTAAGAGAAGATATTTAATTAACAATGGTAAGGAGTCAGCAGACATATGCCTACTGTTTGCTAATATGGCTTAAAAAAATAGAATGAGGGGACACAAGCAAATTATAATCATCAAAAGAGTTTATGAAATTAATTTTCCTTGGTCACTGCAAGAGACACCATAAAGTGGTCCAATAGCCTTACACTGACAGTTGAAGCATTGTACAATAAAAAAAAGTGTTACGGTTAAGCTATTAGTAAATTATTTGAATTTTTTTTTCACTGTAATTGTAACTTCTTTGCAGTGTTATTTCACTGAGTCAGAGGATTAAAATCGCCCATCCGTCTTGAGCAACAATTCGGACTGACACCACTGTGGTATATTGATAGAGTCTCATACAGTGGAAAGAACATGAGAATGAGAAAGAGATTCATGCAACTACCTTTATGGACTTTCATCCTATTCCTTGTGCAAGTGCTTTCCCAATCCTCACAGCCCTCGGTAACCACAAATCAATAAAATTCATTCTTGAAAACATTCCACCACTGAACATCCATATCTCTTGTGGATACAAAACTACAAGGATTCACAACTGTCTACTTTCTCCTCATCACTGACTTTAATGGCCAATCTCTTAATCTAAGTATTATGTCACAGTATTTTGAAATTCTCAACCAGAGGAATAATGTTAGTTGACATCTACCCAGTCAAACCCTCTCAACATTTTCAATATTTTAACGAGCTCATTTTACATTTCTGTCAATGACTGTCAGTATTAACTTTTTCCGATTTTTCGACCAATCTCCTATCCATATTGCTATTACCAAAACATCTTGTTTTAATCACAATTTAATCACAAAATTCAGGTTTACTATAATGCAGTGATCCATCATTATCTGTACTGCTAAATAGATTCTCCAAAAACTCTAATAAATATCTCAGATACTATTTCCATTCTAATGAGTTTCTGGTGTGATGTTAAATCATGGCCAGTCTTCCCTCTGGGGTGGATTGAAACAATTCCTGCTCATTATTTTGAAGAGCAGAGGAATGGTGCAAGGTACTTTTAAGTTATCCATCAACTAACAATATTCAAGTATGAAGAGTTTGTGAAGCCTTGATGAATGTAACTTGGCTGCCCCATCTCCCTCAGGACAATAGTGCTACATTACTTGACTAGCTGAGAGACATAGGGTGGCACAGTGGTGCAGTAAGGGCAGCACATTGGCAGAGAGGTAGTGTTGCTGCCTTACAGCACAAGAGTCCTGGGTTCAATCCTGACTACGAATGCTGTCAGTAAGGAGTTTGTACATTCTCCTTGTGACCGTATGTTCTCCCTGTGACTGTCACAAACCATGGTTCTGGTTCAGTGATGCCTTCACTGGAGCAACTGCTTCATTTTCCACATCAATGGGCCCACTTGTGGCTAAGCCATCAACTATCATTTTGTTGGAAATCTGTATTTTCCTTTAACTGATTAAGAGTGTTCAATTCCCGCTTTCTTGCAATTGAACATTCCATTCTAATTCCCGACATTTCATGCTCTCGTTAAAAGATTCAGCCGCATGCTCACACCACCAAGTACTTGGCATCACACTGTCATAGTGTCCAATGAGGGCAAGCATTTGACAAATGCTCACCCATCTACAGCGCCACTGGGAAGCACATCTTCATCATTTCTCAAACTCACCACGCTGCCAATTTCCCACCACTCAGCTTGCAATAAAACTCTCAAATTATCCCGAGTTCATTAATAATGAATAATAATTCTCATTCTTATTCAAGAGTTTCATAAAGAATCACAAATTGAAAGCAAGGACGCAGCCAAAAGCATAAAAGGGCTATTAATATAATTTCTATCATTCATGTGCAGTGAGAATTAGTGGCTGAAACAGTCTATTTAGAGCTATAACGTACAGTCAACTTGTGAGAAGATGAAATCGGATTATGGTACCAGTTGCATAGCTTGGTACAAGAATCTCTGAGCAGCCTGTATTTCCTCAGCATATTCAATCTGTGGTTAGCACACAACCAGTCGATTTGCAATTCAGCGCCTTTGTATTTACAGTACTGTCAATTTTGTGTCATCCAAAATTCTGCACCCAAAATTAGAGGCCAATTAACCTACAAACCCGCATGTCTGTGGGATGTGGGAGGAAACCGGAGTGCCCTGAGGAAACAGGAAGAACATGCAAACTCCACACAGAGAGCTCCCAAGGTCAGAATCAAACTCAGGTTCTACCTGCTGCACCACTGTGCCATTGGAACCTGTAAAGAACCCTGAGGAGCAACTTGTTCACAAAGAGGGTGGTGTATATATGGTACGAGCTGTCAGAGCAAATGTCAGACGCAATTACAATAGCAACATTTAAAAGATATTTGATCTATTATACAGATAGGACTGGTGTAGAGTGATATGGGAAAAATGCCTGCAATCTCTGCATTCCTCCTATTCGGGTCTCTGGTATATTGGCAGCCATGCCCCGAGCTGTCCAGGCCCAACTCCTAAACTCAAAATTACTTTAGTTAAGTTGTTGTTTACAACATATTATTCGTATGATCACCTGATTTAATGTTTCACTGTGACTATGTCAATACTCTTGTGATAAACTGTGAATGAAAATGAAATGAAAATTGCAAATGCCTGATGGAATTCTGAAATATAAACAGAAAATGCTGGATATATTCAACGGATCAGGCAACATCTGTAGAGAGAGAACCAGTTATTATTTCAGGTCTGACATATTTCAAATAAAATGTTTGATCCTGATCACCATCTTTTCAAGTGACCCCGAATGTTCTGTTCCTGTTTGCATTGACAGTGCCAAAGTAGAGATGGTCGAAAACTTCAAATTCCTAGGAGTCAATATCCACAACAACCTTTCCTGGACCACCCATATTGAAGCAATGACCAAGAAAGCACACTACTTCCTTAGAAGGCTTGGGGGGTGTAGATTGGTTGCATGCCCTCCCTCTAATCTTTCCGGTGAAAGAGGGGAGGATTTGGTCCGTACGTGTTCGGGCCGCATCAGTAGACCACCTGATAGATATGGCAAATTTGTTTAACTTTAATGGCATGGGTGCTCACTATACTCACTCTTTAAGGGGGAAGGATGTAGATTGGATTATGCATGCAACCAATCATATATAGGTTAGTATCACTAACCCCGCCTTTCTGTATCATTTATATTAACACCTACTTCCTATGCTAGGCAGTTCGGTAGCAGACAGGAGGCAGTGACTACTAACATGCTGTTAAGTCTGTATGTGGATTAAAGATGATCTTAAGTTACGTGTTGTGTAGATGTCATATTTACAGGGGGTTCAGAGCCACGACGTCCTGACTCATAGGCAAGAGTACTATCCCTGGACTGAAGTCAACATTTAATACATTTGTTTACAAACCTTATTATCTCAACCCAAAATGTCACCTATTCCTTTTCTCCAGAGATGCTGCCTGACCCGCCGAGTTACTCCAGCTTGTTGTGTCTAACTTCAGTTGAAACCAGCATCTGTAGCTCCTTCCTACACATTTATTGGTTTTGAACTTATTCTGCAGTAGGGGAATCTCAGAGCCAATAAGTTTTTGGGCAGTAATAGAGACTTAAAGCACTTTTAAAAATGGATATTAGGAAAGGTGGGATAATAAAAATAAAGAGTGGTAATTGCAGAAGCCGAAGGAAGGTGGGAGGTCAGAAAAAATCCACGGGTTTGTTATTTACTCTGAAGGCATTTTATAAATTAAATTAATGCAGTTTATTAACTGCTGACTGAATTTAATTGAATGAGGTTGAGACTGAATGTAATAATTAAGTTCTCTGCTCAATGTAATAACTAATTTATTTACAAACCATCTTTGAGAAATCTTTATATTCAAGGAGTTTTATAAATTAATCAGTTACTTATTACAATTAACAAAGACGTTCACAACTCAATTTATTAATTTATAGCGAAGGTCTGGTTGATTTGAGTCTATATATTTAGGCTATGTGCATTGACATTTCATATTGAAGGGCAACCTAATCCAAGAACCGATCAATTGCACCAAATAATTACCAGAGGCTACTGACAGGAGGGATTGTCAATCTTGCAGGGAGTTTCCAGGAATTAAAGGTCACACATGACCTTCAGGCCACTGCTGCAACTGTTCCCTGTGGCTTCAGAATAAATGTTGCTGTTTTCATTTTATTTGAGCTTTCACTTTTAATTGTAAAAATATTGGAGATTAGAAAACTGACAATCAGGAAGTATCCAACCCAAAGGCACATTCTGTTCACCATCCGTGTTTGTAGAAATGGCATGACCCTGCATGTATGTAGGGGTGGGCAGGGGATGGGGGAGGAGCGGGAGGGGGCGAGATGAAGGTGACGATGAGAGTCATGGTCATGTGATAAAACCTGCAGGAATATATCCTGCCAGAGTTGTTTTGTATGAGTTCACATGCTAGCACATGCGAGAAAGGGTCAAGACCGTACACTTTTAAGGCTCAGACCCACCATGATTCCAGGTACATGAGGAGGTGCAGGACATCTCTTGCAGATGGAGGGATAAGCACCTGGGGAAGGTGTGGTTTTTTTGTGGGAAGGGATGACCCAAAGATTTGCGGAGGGTGTGTTTTCTGCAGAAGGCAGAAAGAGGTGGGGATGGCAAAATGTGACTAGTGATGGGATCATGGTGAAAGTGGCAGAAATGTCAGCGAATGATATGTTGCAGTGGAGGTTGGGGGGTGAAAGGTAAGGGCCAGGGGAACTCTAACCTTGTTCCATCTGGGGAGGAAGGAAAGTGAGACCAGGAGTTTCATTCAGTTTAGAGATACAGTGCGGAAACAGGCCCTTCGGCCCACCGAGTCTGCATCGACCAACGATCCCCACACATTAACACTATCCCACACACATTAGGGACAATTACACATACAACGAGCCAATTAACCTACATACCTGTACGTCTTTGGAGTGTCTGAGGAAACCAAAGTTCTCGGAGAAAATCAACGCAGGTCATGAGGAGAATGTACAAACTTCGTATAGACAGCACCCGTGGTCAGGATCGAACCCAGGTTTCCGGCGGTACAAGCGCTGTAATGCCCCGTGTCCCACTTAAGAAACCTGAACGGAAACCTCTGGAGACTTTGTGCCCCACCCAAGGTTTCCGTGCGGTTCCCGGAGGTTTTTGTCAGTCTTCCTACCTGCTTCCATTACCTGCAACCGCCGGCAACCACCTGCAATCTCCGGGATCCGCACGGAAACCTTGGCTGGGGCGCAAAGTTTCCAGAGGTTTCCGTTCAGGTTTCCTAAGTGGGACAGGGGCATAAGGCAGCAACTCTACTGCTGCGCCACCATGCCAACCCTCCCCCCCCCCCCCCCCCCCCCCCACCAGACACAGAGGAGATGCAGTTGAGAGACCCTACAATGACAGCAGAGGGAATACTCACGTACTAACGAAAGAGAACATATCAGATATCCTCGAATGGAAGGCCTAATCTTGGGAGCAGATGCAGCAGAGTTGACAAATGAGAGTAGAGGAATGAGTCTTTGCAAGAGGCAGGGTAGGTGGAGGTGTAATCCAGATAACTGTTGGAGTTGGTGGGTTTGCAATAAACAATAGACAATAGGTGCAGGAGTGGGTCATTTGGCCCTTTGAGCCAGTACTGCCATTCTATATGGTCATGGCTGATCAACCCCGTTCCTGCCTTCTCGCCATATCCCCTGACTCCGCCATCTTTAAGAGCTCTATCTAACTTCCTCTGCAATGGAGATTGAGAGATCAAGAAAGTGGGGAGAGTTGTCAGTGATTGTCCAAGTGAATTTAAGGACAGGGTAGAAGTTTATGGTAAAATTAATGAAAGTGAGTTCCTCCACAGGTGCAGGAGGCAGCTCTAATGCAGTCATCGACAGTGGAGAAAGTGTTGGAGGATGCTGCCAGCGTATATTTGGATCAAGGACTGTTCGATGTAACCAACAAAAGGGTAGCATAGCTAGGGCCCATGCGATTGCCCATGGCTATACCTTTAACTTGAAGAAAGTGAGAGGAGTCAAAAGAGAAGTTGTTGAGGGTGACGACAAGTCTTGCAAGTGGAGGAGAGGGTTAGTAGAGGGAAATTGATATGGTCTCTGTTCAATGATGAATGATGACCTTGAGACCTTCCTGATGGGGGATGGTGGTGTAAAGGGACTGGATATCCATGGTAAAGAAATTGGAAGTTATCGAAGAAATGATGGCCGTGTGATGTGTCTCGGATGTAGGTCGGAAGGGGCTGGACGAGGGTGGATAGGATGGAATCAAGGTATTTGGAGATGAGTTTTGTGGGTAGGAGCAGCCAGAAACAATGGGTCAGCCAGGGCATGTAGATTGTGTGGATTTTGGGAGGAGATAGAATCAGAGCAGTGCATTCTAGAAGAACAGGTACATAGTTCAACAAAATAAGTATAGAGGGATCAATAATAGTAAGATTAAACGAGAACTTACCAGTTTGAAGTTTGATCTTGATTTTATGAGGAGTTACGATGAGCGATTACGTCCGTCTGCGTGCGCGTCAATCTTCAAAGCAGCGGTGTTAAATCACAGATAAAAAAGAAGACCTGAGAATAGTAAGATTGTGAAAAACTTGAACTTCCATATGACCTTGATAATATGAGGGTGGGAGCGGTGGGCACGTAATCGCTCATCGTAACTCCTCATAAAATCAAGATCAAACTTCAAACTGGTAGGTTCTCGTTTAATCTTACTATTTTACTTCGGAGTCACGTGAGTGACTACGTGAAGATTTCAAAGCTCTGTGATTTTACGCCGGTTACGAATCCAAGCGTCACACACTGAATGGATTGACCATGGATGCATGTAATCATTAAAGCATTCAGACATTACGTAGTTAAGTAAAGAAACTGATGCTTTAAATGAAAGAAAAATTAAAAAAAAAGTTACCCCTCCCAACATGGGGGGGGGGGGGGGGGGGGAAACTAAGGGACAGAACTTAAAATGGTACGTGCAAACACCCTCAGTCCGGTTATGGGTTTGTTTTAAAAACCGGTGGACCGTTATTTCATCGTCCATCCTGCAGCCACTAGGAGGTCGTTAAGTGGCACGTCCATAGCTCTTGCTGCCGACGTAGATGCAGCCCTGGTGGAGTGAGATTTAACGATATAAATGTTCACTCCTGCTACCGCCATTACCTCCTTTGACCATCTGGAGATGATTTGAGTTGATACCTTCTGGTGTGGTTTTTTATGGCTGATGAGGACCGATTGTTCTGAGCCTCTGAGGTTCTCCGTAACTCTCAGATAGTGGTGTTAGTACGTTACCACACACACAACCGTTGGTCCTCTGGATATGCCAAGAACTGGATCTCCATCCCTGGCATTCCTGGCCTGCTCTGTTTTATCAGGTTCCTGATTAGGAATGTTATGTTGTTCATATTGGTGGTCATGTAGTCCAACTAACTTTTGCAGTGTCTGGACTCTTTGTCAGCATACCACCTTTATAGCTCCTATAAAAACAGTTGTTAGACCATAACAACATTTTACTGTTCTGAAAGTCTATACTGCACAAATGAGTTAAACCTGGATGAAGTGACATCCTCCATCTGTCACCTGTCCTGGAAGGCAATCCTGCCCATAATACTGGGCCTGCCTTGAAGACAACTCCGGTCCGAGTTCCAAGTCTGCTTGGAACCTATGTATGTTGTGCAGTAAAATAATCACTTGTTATTATCTGTTTTTTAAAACCAGATCTGAAATTCATGTTATTGTCATTTTGAACAAAAACACAAGAGTAAAATTACCAACATGTAACTGGTCCACAATCCCTTGTTTCGATAAACCCAGACCCACCTACCTCCATGGCTACCGGTGGTCTTGTGGTAAGCCCAAAGGCCCCTGATGCGGGTTCCTTTTCTCTCCTTGATTGGGAGTAGGACTGGTAGGGAGTGTGGATTCCATGTTTCTCCTGACCTCTGCTTGGGTCTTGGTCTGAAAACCTTATCATACTGAGCTTGCCTTGTAAGGCAATTCTGGCCATAATTCTGAGTCTGCCTTGAAAGACGACTCTGATCATATTTCCGTGCCCAGCTTTCAAGCTACCACCGGCTTCAGTGAACTGCTTATCCCCTATGGAGGTGTGGGGTGTGTTGTCGCCTACTGATGAAGTTTGCTTGTCATTGTACCTTGATTGGTCCAACAACTTTTGCTTCCTTCTTCTGGTCTTACCTGAAGAGAGGATTCGGCGGCTAGTTTCTCCAATGTCACCCTGATAGCGCTGTTCCCTTGCCGGCATTTGTGCGAATATTCTGCCAACTGCTGGCTCTTGAGGCCAAATGCGTGTGCTTCAGTATGTTCATACTTTAAATTCGAGATCAGTTACCTACTGATCACTCACACTCCCCTCCACTGAGAGTGAGATTTGTAGGCAGCCCTGAAAACAGGTGC
The DNA here is from genome assembly GCF_010909765.2 of Amblyraja radiata. Classification (NCBI taxonomy): domain Eukaryota; kingdom Metazoa; phylum Chordata; class Chondrichthyes; order Rajiformes; family Rajidae; genus Amblyraja; species Amblyraja radiata. The sequence goes on from NC_045960.1 coordinate 98,479,365, forward strand.
TGCCGCAGGCCCCTGAGAATACCTTGCGCTGACACGGCCCCTCCAGCGGACCTAAATGAGGTTCTTGCTTTGGGTCAGACTGAAACTGACCGTGGATGCTCCTCTCCTCAGAGCAGGAGACATTTGTGCAGCCTTGAAACAGGTGCCGCTGCCTGCGGGTTCTCCATAATTCCCGGGCTGATAACTCCCTCCTTTGGAGTATATCATTGTGGAGCACCTCTCCATCAGGCGCTCCATGTGGGTTTTGAACGTTTAAACACGTTACCCATGAAGGAGGTTATCCTCTCCATCCGGGATCCTCCTGGCCCGACTTGTTTGCGGGCATTCTCCCTGCGTTCCATTCCTCAGAGCGAGAGATCAAATAGTGGCTAACCCTCCAATTGGGTTTGCCTAGGTACTCCTGGCCCGTTTTGTTTTCCCCATGTGTGAGGCTGCTGGCACGGCCTGCTGTAGAGGCCCGTGCTGATACTGCTCCCTCCTTCGGAGCAGATCATTGTTGGAGCAACTTCTCCATAAGTTGCTCCATGTGGGAGAGTCGTCCTCAGACGCTCTCCGTTGAGGGAGGGTAGCCCTCTTCCCCGGACTCATCTGAGTCAACGGGTGTCAGACTTGCGGGTGGTTTTAACGTCCCGCAGGACCACCACGGAGCCCCTCCTCCTGCACCAAGTCTTTCCTGCCGGTTCTGCCGGCGGTAATGTCGGGAACAAGACCGTCGCCCGCTACTGGGAAATGCTGCGGTCTTCGGCAGCCGACTTCCCTGCGGACCGTCTCCTCGACATCTGGGCTCTGAAACTACAAAAAGCTTCAAGTCCGAGAGAACGCAGGTAAGTAGTTCAACTTTCCTTACCTGCCGATCCTGACGGCTGGGAGGACACAGTGCCTCTCCAGTCCGTCATGCGCGTTGCGTTCAGACGTAATGACGCGTACGCAGACGGACGGCCCTTCTTCACGTAGTCACTCACGTGACTCCGAAGTAAAATCATGAATATCCTCTCAGATAGATAGGGTGGTCGAGAATACTGTTGGCACCTTGACCTACATCAGTCAGAATATTGAGTATAGAAGTAGGGACCATATGTTACAATTGTACAATAAGTTGGTGTGGCCAGTTGTGTTCAGCTTTGAACACCCTACGATAGGAAAGAACATGTTGATACATTAGCTCAACCAGGGAATACTGTTACACTTAATTTATTTAATTAATATGGGAAGTTCAATGCCCAAAGTACAGCCATGTTTGGAGAGAACAGTAAATAAATCAAGGCATCAGCTTATCTGGAGGATTGAACAGAATGGAAGGCAAATATAATGAGATCTATAAAAAAAGGTGCTGCATTAGTTTGGCATTTTTTGATGACACAGGGACATCCCAAAATACGTTGCCATAAATTACTATTATCATTATTAGAACGCCAACAAGATGGCACCATCCAAAACATAATCCCCTCTTGCCTTGGTCCAAAGAGAACTTAATCAGCAATTTTGCCACCAGACATGTTTGTGGCAGGGAACGTAATTATTGACAGACTGGCACAACTTTCATGATGTCTTCAGAAGGTATGAAAGGAGATTTTTAGAAAATGAATCTAGCTTTGAAGGTACTAGTGATCGCATGCCAATTAGATTTGCAGTGCTCGGTTTGAGGGAAGCATGGGCATAACTTGTTACGCTAATCGGTTTGACCTTACTTGGACTAGCAGAAACAAAGCATAGGAGTCATTATAGTTTCCATAAATAACCACAATAGGCTAATTGGAAGAGAGTGCGTATTTATATAAACACATACATAGGGATTCACATTTATTTTGTGCTATTTGCAAGCTCACAATATCACAAAGCTCTCTGGAAAAAAAAATTTCAAAGTGTAAAAATGTAGAAAATAGTAACCAATTAGTGTAAAAGTCAAAATGAGATTAAGCCAATAAATGGCAATTCCACTAACTGGTATTAAATGTAATTACATACTGTAGTGTGTTTTGGGTACTTGGAACTGACTCAAAAGACCTCTCAGATACAGGAGTGAACTAGCAAGCTTGTTTATTGCAGGACACCACCATGAGTCTCCTCCAGCGCATGCGTCCCCTCGCATAAGACATAACATATGCTAATTACATTATATACATTACACATACAATAACCAACACAGACAGTGTATTCTGTCCAACAGTTTATGTCTGATGCTTATGCTCCACTTTCATCCTTCTCTATAACCCCCTTTTCCCTAAAAAGCTGCATTTACCATGCCTTTATATGCACCTATTGTATTCACCTCAAACAATCTAGTTAACTCTACATTTTCATCACGTTCTGGATAAAGAATTGCATTATAATTTCCCTCTCTGATGTCTGGGAAACCATCGTAGACCGATGATTTGTAATTCAGTTAGTGACATTACACTAACACACTGAAACCTTTGCATACATTTCAAGATATCTATTTTGCTTTTTCAACTCAAAGCGAGCAGCTCAGTCCTGTCCTGCTCTGGCTTGGTCATGATATAATCTTGGCAAATCTCTTATGTGCCTTTTTCAATGATTATTCTTTCCATAATTTAGCAACCAGTATTGTGCGTTGTATTCAAAGCATGGCTTAGTAAAGGTTTGATACAACTTTAGCAGAAACCCTTTTAGAAATAAAACCTGATGCTCCTTTTATTTTAAAAGATACCGCCTCATAAGCCATGCCACGATGTCGAATGATTCGCACAGTTACACTTCCACAATCCTTTGTCCTTCTACCACTTTTAATCTCTAGCTTTCCAATGAACAAGCAACCACTATACTTCCCATTCCCAAGGGGTTGGACAGGCTAGATGCATGAAGATTGTTCCCGATGTTGGGGAAGTCCAGGACAAGGGGTCACAGTTTGAGGATAAGGGGGAAATCTTTTAGGACCGAGATGAGAAAAACATTTTTCACACAGAGAGTGGTGAATCTCTGGAACTCTCTGCCACAGAAGGTAGTTGAGGCCAGTTCATTGGCTATATTTAAGAGGGAGTTAGATGTGGCCCTTGTGGCTAAAGGGATCAGGGGGTATGGAGAGAAGGCAGGTACGGGATACTGAGTTGGATGATCAGCCATGATCATATTGAATGGCGGTGCAGGCTCGAAGGGCCGAATGGCCTACTCCTGCACCTATTTTCCATGTTTCTCTGTTTCTATGTTTCTATTAACAACCCCCACTCCTCCAATTTAATGTTCTCTTCAAATTCAGAAAATCTGTTTTAGATCCATACTGGAGTAACTCTGATGTAGGTCGAGTGGAGTCAGTGGAGCTTTGGCGAACTGCGGCCAACCCTGGGGTCAGCTGTTGTGGGTACGTCTAGCCCAGAGACAGCACAAAGGATATAGTTATAGAGGATGCTTCAATGAAGATATTTCCATGACAAAATTGATGTCATACCTTAAAGTCTAAACTTCACATTTCTGGAAACTCTATATGCATGCCGACTGATTTACCTTTCAACTGCATATATCTCCCAAATAAATAATGTCAACCATTGTATTCACCTGGATAAATGTAACTCCACCCTGCCATATCACTCTACAATGCATTCTCCTACTTAGACTCCTTGGTTGACAGAAACAACAAGTCCAGTGGAAATGAATGCCATAGAAATTAATATCTGCATCTGCAGCTTTTCAATTTTCACATGGTGACAGACGATCGTTCAACCTCACCATATCTGACCTGCTGCATGTTTGAGTTGGTGTGCTAAGGCCTGCATTGCCAATAAAGACAGGAAAACCAAATAGTGATCTTGATCTCAACACCAGTATGGGCAGCATGGTGGCGTAGTGGTAGAATTCGAATGGTAAGTTGAATTTCACTGTACCTTAATTAGTACATGTGACAATAAACTGACCTTGACACTTTGAAACCTTAAATTGCTGCCTTACAGCACCAGAGACCGGGTTCAATCCTGACTACGGATGCTTGGTTGTACGGAGTTTGTATATTTTCCCCGTGATCTGCTTTGGTTTTCTCCGGGATCTCTGGTTTCCTCCCACACTGCAAAGACGTACATGTTTGTAGGTTAATTGGCTTGGTATGAATTGTAAATTGTCCCTTGTGTGTGTAAGATGTAAGTGCACGGGGATCACTGGTCAGTGCAGACATGATGGGCAGAAGGGCCTGTTACTGCGCTGCATCGCTAAACTAAACTAAAAACTAAACCAGTAGCTTGTACTCTCCACACCATCTCAGTGGTGCGTCATTGTAAACAACGACACGTTGCTCACTTCAGAGTTTGTTCGGAACTCAATGCTGCTTCCCACTGCGCCAGAACAATCCTGCCTCCTGATGAGCAACATCCAAAGCCTCCTAGTTGGAACTGGGTGAACAGAACTATCTGCTCACATATGATGAAGTCAGAAGATGACGCCTATATTTCTCACGGTGCTTGCTCCATCACAGAACAATGTTTCCAACTCAGGATATTTGAGAACATGCAACAGAAATTCAGGAGTTTAAATTGTACTTAGAATAGAAAAATAGTGCAATCAAAGTGCTACAAAACAGCGTGCAATAGAGGTTGGTGAATAAAAATTCTGTTCAGCACTTTGGAGTCAAAAGGTCCATTGAGTCAGTCCTGATGACTCATCGCTAACTCAACAGTAAATTGAAACACTTCCAAACTATGATCCAAATTAATGCAGATACTGGCTCATTTATTCAGGGAAAAGTAATTGTTTTATTATAATGAAAAGGAGGGCAAATTTCCTCTGGTTTAATTCAAAGAGCTCCTAGTGCTATTAACCTTTCATAGTCTGCAGTGTCCCTTCTAACTGTGTAATTCGCTCCACTTACTTCAAGGGTACGATAAATTAAGAAGCATTTTATAGTTCTGTGTATTTTCTATCTTATAAATTGGCACTATTATCAGGAGTAAAAGAGTAAACCCTCTTTAATATGTGAAGCAAGATGAGTGAGAATTTAAATGGAGAGATTAGAAAGTGTGATTCAAATAGCTGAGTTGTTATAAAGCATCCTTTCAGGTAATGCGCCACAGGTAAGTCCTTGGGGAAAGGACTCTGATGTATTTATTCATTCATCAACTGTGGGGTTGCTGGCAAGGTGAACATTTATTGCTCTTCACCAAACATCATTGAAATGAGTTATTGGCCACACTATCGCAAAGAGCTGTTAAGTGTCTAACATATCACTGTGGGGTTGGTGTCACAAAAGCCAGACCGAGCAATGAAAGCTGATATTTTTCCTTAGCAGAGCCAGATGGGGCTTTGCAACAACCCAGCAGTTTCATTGTCGTCATTACTGACATCAGTTTTTTATTCCAAGTCATTTCGTTGTCTGAATTTAAATATCCCAGATACACCATAACCGGTAAATTAAGAATTTTCGATCTGAAGAGCGAGGGGAAATGAATCCTATCTAATGGGCCATGCTGCAAGATGTCCCATTCCAGCAACTCAGAGCCACATAATTCATAGTTTTAATGGTGTACACAATAATCTTAATGCTAAATGGCCAGAGGTTGCGCAAATGGCAGATCTCCTGCTGAACCACATTAAATTTGATTTTTTACCTCACTGTGCATTAATAATTTGCTTTTGTAGATCCAGCAATACCTGGCACATTGTGCTTTCTCTTCCTTTAACTGCCTGACCCGCTGCGTTCCTCCAAAACTTTGTGTTTGCTCAAAATTCCAGCATCTGCAGTTTCTTGTGTCTCAACATTAATCAGCTGTATTGTTAACGTTGGAACACTATGTCACAGCTGTAAGCACATGAATGCATTGTACAATTTGCCCACTAAAGTGACTAATCCAAACCCAATTAATTTTTTTTCTAATGCATGCTCCCAATAATGGACGGAATTATCAATTTTTATTTTTATTTTTTCAATTTGATACAATTTCAATTCATCTTAATTTAACTTCTCTCATGGTAGATTTTTCATTCATAACACAGGCTGGCTTTGCAGTGTTCAGTGCTTCGTTTGCAGACCCATCTGCACAGTAAATAAATGATACATCCTGTTCTACAATCAATTAGCTGCTTAAGTAATGTGCAAGAAGATGAGTCAGTGCCTTGCATTTGCTTTAAACAACAGCAGGAACCAACAGAACTGAAATTCTGCCTGGGAGTTGCCAAAACTCCAGCAGTAAACTGGCATAACCCAAAGACAAGTAGAAATGGGCATCTTCAGCCATTTCGTGGTGGGGGTCCAATGAATTTCCGTCAAAATTACACAATGAGGCTGGCAACATCATTGATAATTTACTGTGCTTGAACTAGTTAAGACATGATTCACAATCTATTAGCAGTAAACCAGCTTGCCAATGATAATCTATACACTTGATGATGTTTATAGCTGGCAGACGATTCAGTCAACATCCATTCCACCCCCCCCCCCCCACCCCCGTGGTAGGGGAGAGGGGAGGGAGAGATAGTTGCAAGTACAGGTGGGGTAGAGGTCAGAGGGGGGGGGGGGGGGGGGGGGTTATATGAGGGAAGAAAGAAAAGAGGGGGAGGTTTATGTCATCACAGAACTTAAAATACTTTATATTATTGGGTTGTAAGCTACCCAAGGGGAAAATTAGGTGTTGTTCCTCCAGTTTGCATGATAATGTTTGACCAGCAAGAATTGTGGGATGTACACAAAATTGCTGGAGAAACTCAGCGGGTGCAGCAGCATCTATGGAGCGAAGGAAATAGGCGACGTTTCGGGCCAAAACCCTTCTTCAGACTGATGGGGGGTGGGGGGGAGAAGGAAGGAAAAGGGGAGGAGGAGGAGCCCGAGGGCGGGCGGATGGGAGGGTGGGAGGAGACAGCTAGAGGGTTGAGGAAGGGGAGGAGACAGCAAGGACTAGCAAAATTGGGAGAATTCAATGTTAATGCCATCCGGACGCAAGGTCCCCAGACGGAATATGAGGTGCTGTTCCTCCAATTTCCGCTGTTGCTCACTCTGGCAATGGAGGAGACCCAGGACAGAGAGGTCGGATTGGGAATGGGAGGGGGAGTTGAAGTGCTGAGCCACCGGGAGGTCAGGTTGGTTATTGCGGACTGAGCGGAGGTGTTCGGCGAAACGATCGCCCAACCTCCGCTTAGTCTCACCGATGTAAATCAGCTGACAAAGAATTGTGGGATGATTTGAGGGATATTTTGTTTTCTCTCACTGCCTTTAAAAAAAAAAAAAAGAAGAAAATTTTGATTTTATCCTCCAACTCTGAGCACTATGACTCATCGGTGCACTTAACTACCTTAAAACAAGCAACAATATTTCAGGGGTTTGGAGTTAATTTGTGCTGTGCACTTAAGACACATGATATCCTCGCACAGATTGCCTTCAGTTCCAGGGTACAGACTAAAAAGTAGCAAACCTGAAGTCACCATATCATGTTTTCACTTCTTACCAACCTGCTTCCTGTAAGGACTCCATCCCCTACTCACAATTCCTCCGTCTACGCCGCATCTGCACCCAGGATGAGGTGTTCCACACCAGGGCATCGGAGATGTCCTCATTCTTTAGGGAATGGGGATTCCCCTCTTCGACTATAGATGAGGCTCTCACATGGGTCTCTTCTATACCCCGTAACTCTGCTCTCACTCCCCCCACTCGTAACAAGGGCAGAGTCCCCCTTGTCCTCACCTTCCACCCTACCAGTCGTCACACACAACAGATAACCCTCCAAAATTTTCGCAACCTCCAACGGGATCCCACCACTGGCCACATCTTCCCATCTCCTCCCCTTTTGGCTTTCCGCAGAGACCGTTCCCTCCGCAACTCCCTGGTCAATTCGTCACTTCCCACCCAAACCTGGTACTTTCCCTTGCAACCACAGGAAATGCTACACTTGTCGCTTTACCTCCCCCCTCGACTCCATCCAAGGGCCCAAGCAGTCTTTCCAGGTGAGGCAGAGGTTCACCTGCACCTCCTCCAACCTTATCTATTGCATCCGCTATTGCAGGTGTCAACTGCCACTCATCAGTGAGACCAAGTGTAGGCTTGGCGATCGCTTCGCCCAACACCTCCTCTCAGTTCGCAATAACCAACCTGATCTCCCAGTGACTCAGCACTTCAACTCCCCCTCCCATTCCAAATCCGACCTTTCTGTCCTAGGCCTCCTCCATGGCTAGAGTGAGTCCCACCGCAAATTGGAGGAGCAGCACCTCGTATTTCACTTGGGTAGTTTACACCCCCAGCGGTATGAACATTGACTTCTCCAATTTCAGGTAGTCCTTGCTTTCTCCCTCCTTCCCCTCCCCTTCCCAGCTCTCCCACAGCCTACTGTTTCCGTCTCTTCCTTTCTTTTTCCCGCCCCCTCCCCCCCACATCAGTCTGAAAAAGGGTCTCGACCCGAAACGTCGCCTATGCCTTCGCTCCATAGATGCTGCCTCACCCGCTGAGTTTCTCTAGCATTTTTTGTCTACCTTATAACATATTTTCATATTTTTTCAATATAGGTACCATTCAGCCCAATCAGGATATGCTGGCTCATTGACTATTCCTGACCATCAGTCTGAAGAAGGGTCTCGACCCGAAACGTCACCAGTTCCTTCTCTCCAGAGATGCTACCTGTCCTGCTGAGTTACTCCAGCATTTTGATTTGAACCAGCATCTGCTGTTCTTTCCTACACAGTAAGTAGGGGGGTTGTGAGTGATCTGATTATTCAATATTTGGTGGGCGGAACGACTTCCTTCTACTATTAGGAAATATGAATAGGTGCACAAAATACATTTATGAATAATATGCTGCAAAGGAAAAAAGTAAGAGAATGACATTGATGAGATTGATCATTTATTTTTGTTCTAGTACATGGTATAAAGTTGTATGGCAACTGTGCATTACTTTCAGCTTTCAGACCCATGTCCAGATGCAACCATGCCCAATGTGGTGTGGGACGCCTGAGTGATTCCCTGTAAAATGAACAGGCATTTTCAGGCCAGAAATGCAGACAGAAATGATTTGATGTTAAACTGGATATCTCACTGAATAGCAGATAAAGAATGGGGAGTGAAAGAGGCTTGTCTTGCAGGACAGAAGCTAATGTAATTAATTGGGCCAATCTGTGTGTAACCTTGGAATTTTACTGAGGAATGCGTGAAAAAAACCAATGTTTAATTCCCCAGAGCAAAGACCTCTCTCATTTTACTGGAAGGTTTAAAAATATATTTACGTAGACATGGGAGAAACAAGTCAATCAACTACACCCTGTAAATTTTAATTTGCTTTAATGCCATCTCTTGTGGCAACTAGCTAAACTGGGAAGATAACTTACACAATAACCTATCAACCACAGCTTCTCCCTCGGGTTTGTAAAATGTCGAGAATGCCTCATTTGATAATCCATCTCAGTACCATTATTATTCCATGTGCACTGTAACAATGTCAGAGTAAGAATAGCAAATTATAAAATTAAGTTACAGACCTTGCCAAGTTCAGCAAGAAAATTGCTTCATTCTTAATGGGAAGCTTCTCTTACTGAGCTGGTAATGATGTGAAGTGAATATCCCAAACTTTAAAGAGTTTTTGTTCAGAAAATAACTCTTTGTGATACAGTACACAAGGAATTTGAACTATTGCATGGTGTAAGTGTACCAGATTTGCGAAGTAGAGATGTAAATGGAAGTATAGATACTAAAGCTCTTCTAAAATGAGTGCCACACATAATATATCTGGATTTGTTATTGACTGGTTGACAGAGATTGATTGCTCTTATTAATGGGTAATTCCAATATTGTTGCAGTAGGATGGCAGAAGATGAACTGAATGGACCTTCATCATTTTTTTGCTTTCAATATCTATCCATCAGAACCGATCTTTATTGGCTGGAAATTAACATGATGAAAGTCAAGTGAGTTCCACAGTGCTTGGAAGAATCCATCTAAGATAATAATGTGACAGGACTTAGAAAGAAGCAGTAATGTATCACTACCTAGTATCAAGTACGGTGAAGTACAGGTGCAATAAGATCTCACTTGCAGCGGCATTGCAGACATATAGTCATACAAAAATATAAATTTGACATAAATTAAACGTGTTGTTTATAAATTACACATAAAATTCTGTAAGACAGTAAAAAGGAAAACCATGTGCAAATATACAAGGGATCAGTGCTGGTAATACAAGAGTGGGCCGTAGTGGTTTGTTGCTGAGGCAGGATTAGGGTTGCGTGGGTTGGTTCAAGAACCTGATGGTTGTAGGAAAGTAGCTGTTCCGGAACCTGGTGGTGTAGGATTTCAGGCTTCTATTCTTTTTTACCTCATGGTAGCAGTGAGAAGAGGGCATGGACCCTTGATAAAAGATGCTGTCTTTTTGAGGCAGATCCTCATGGATACACATTTGTTGGTGTAGAGGGCAGGGTCCACGACTATCTGTGGCCTGTTGCATTTCTATATGTTGGAATTATTGTACCAGACCATGATGCGACCAGTAAGGATACTTTCTGCTGTACATCTGTAGAGGTTTGTTAGAATATTCACTGGCTTGCGGAATTTCTTTAAACATCTGAGGAAATAGAGACCAACATAGCAAATCTGGTCAAGTATTAAAGACCTGTACGGATTAAGTAGCTGGACAATCCAAGGACATCTTCAAACTCAAGCACCTGTGGATTGAGGTTCCCACCTTGCTTCAAAAAGTCATCTATCATGCCCAAGAAGAGCAAAGTGACCAGCCTCAATACAACCGTCTGGTAGCACTTAAATGTAACAAAATGAAGCGATTTGAGAGGTTGGTTATAGCGCAAATCAATTCCTAGCTCAGAAATAACTTATTGCTACAACAATTCAACAGCAGATTCTATTTCACCAGCTCTCCACTCTGCTGTGCACCAGCTGGATAATGGGAACACAGACATCTGGTTACTGTTCATTGACTACAATTGAATGTTCAATGGTATAATTCCTTCCAAACTCACCACCAAGCTCAATGGCATGGGCATCTGTATCTCCCTTTGGAACTGGATCCTAAAGGGCCTGTCCCATGACCATGTGACTGCATGCGGCAAGCGCGACCTAACGTGGTCACTTGAGCCGTACAGCCTCGCGGGGCCGATCCCACTTCGATCGTCGGAGCCGTATGGAGTTGTGCGGAGCCGGCCCACAGCCACATTGAGGCCGTACGCACCGCCTCGACGGGGGTGCGCACCGTCTCGACGCCGTACGCACCGTCTTGACGGTGTACGCCTAGCGCAAACTTCCCACGGACCTCCCTCGAACTTCACGTCAACTCGTACGGGATCACTCGACCTCCGCGCGGTCCCCGCTTCCAGTTTGGTCGCGCTCGCCGCATGCAGTCGCATGCTGGTGGGACAGGCCCTGTACGGGGATCACTCGACCTCCGCGCGGCTCCCGCTTCCGGTTTGGTCGTGCTTGTCGCATGCAGTCACATGCTCGTGGGACAGGCCCTTTACTTTCTCATCAGCAGATCTCAATCAGTGCAGATCGGTAATAACATATCTTTGTCACTGATCATCAACACAGGCGCACCTCGAGGCTGTCTGCTTAGCCCTCTGCTCCACTCTCTTTACCCCAATGACTGTGGCTAAGCACAGCTCCAATAAGCGAGTTTGGTATCTCGATAAATGCAAGGAATCATGGGATTTGTCAAAGGTCATTTGGGATTTAAAAAAAAGTAAACGCAGCGCTGTATAAACTGTGTATAAATTGTGAACTATTATACCAAGGAATTAATCTAGAATTCTGGCAACTCAATTGCTTCCTTTCTTGTTCTGCTGTTCACACACTATTTACACAGTCCCAGTTCTAGTTCAGTTCATTAATCTGCAAATATGAGATATTCAAAAAGTTAAAGAATTTATTATTTTCATTTAATCCTTAATGAGTTTGCTACAGGAATAAGAAAATATTATTTGTGTTTGAAACCGGATCCCAACTGCGTGCCCTGACACGCTGGAACCAACCCCAGGGGTTAAAGCGACAGCATCTTTATTTAAGCCCTTCCACCTCGAAAATGTAACCAGCCTGTTCGAATCCAATCTAAACTTCCCAACCTACCCCCATACAGCACATTCTCCTCATTTCCTTCAATCCAGGAAGGTTGTCTAGATGGGAATGTAAAGACTGTCTCAAATTGGTTGAGCACACAACTTGTAATTTGTGTAAATCAATATCGAATTTGAATGGCTGTGACTTAGGCTAATGCCAGGGATTTGATAATTGACAGGTTCATTCCAGGCATTCTTTGGTATTTAGTCAATAATTTAAATAGATACAATTGTGGATTTGTGCAGCCTGCAGTACGCTGTGGCCTACTGCTGACATATTTGACGGATACATTTATTTATAGATCTCATTGAAGTGAATAAGCAGGTTCATACACACACAATAGCTCAGCAGGCTAGAATGTTTATCCTGAATGACCCTTGACCTGGGCATGCGCAGTTGTAATACCAAACTCACTTATTCCATCGATATATTCGCCTGCAACACCATGGTAGTTAACTGAATCACAGGTGGTGACCAATCACTCAACAGGAGAGAAATGGATGAATGGTGCCAAACCAACAATTTCTCACTCAAAGTCAACAAGACTAAGGAAACTAAATAATAGGGGTAGAAATGTGTCCGGAGATAGAAGGGTTTCGGCCCGAAACGTCGCCTATTTCCTTCGCTCCATAGATGCTGCTGCACCCGCTGAGTTCCTCCAGCAATTTTGTGTACCTTTGTGTCCGGAGATAGTTGTGTTCAATGTGCAAGATCATTGTAGCTGCACATTGCTTTGTTATAGTGAAGCAAATTGATATGAATGTCAGTACAATCAATAGGTACTGCTATATTTCATATCTAGCATAAGCAACTGACGATGGATTTCTACTCTGATTGCACTGAATTTGTATCTTAAATACTTGGACAACCGGAATGGTCACTTGCACGCTTGTAGCACCATGCAAAGTCAGCAAATCCAGGGCCCTGCCATGGAAACAAATAAACACCAAGTATTATTGCAATTGGTGTGATGAATGGTTCAAGAGATTGAAGAGGACTAAAAAAATAATGAAGAAATATCACAATGGATTTAGAAAAGGAGCTGGAGAGAATAATTCAGAAATCTAAAGCTTCTGTAGTTATGGGGAAAAGACACACAGAGAGCAATTATTGTTTATATCTTCCATTCGCAGTGTTTTGTTGGGATTTTTGTTTCCATTGTTATTCACTTTCATGCTAAATACCAAGGGAACCACACTCTTATTAACTTGTCATGTGTCAAAAATCTGGTACTAATGTACTGTTAACATCTTATTATTGTTTTGTTTTCCATTAATGATACATAGTTTCCTTTCAAATTGCTTTATCCATGCTAAATAATTTCCATCAACTTTTGGGAATCTCCTGGGCTCTGTTCTCTCTTTATCGCTCCTCCTCCATGTTAATACCCTGTTCCACTCACCTTCCAGTGATAAAATAATATTTAAATTAATGTCCAATCTGCATGCATTAACCTTTCACAGGTTGGACATCTTCCAACTTTATTTTATCTGAATCATTATATTGACTTTCTGGTCCTGATGCAGGGTTTAAGACCCAAATGTCAACCATGAATTTCCCTCCACAGATGCTGCCTGACTCACAGATTTTTTTTGGATTCAGATTCCAGCTGCAGCCTTTTGTGTTGATATTGGCACTCTTATTGGTCTTCCATTGCATTTAATAAAGAGTTTATTTTACCTCTTCAGGTACATCATATCCACAAATGTACCACCTGCTTGACAACTAACAACTTTTACCTTTGACCATTCCATCATGTTCCTTCATTCCCTCCTCAATTTTTCATCAATCCATACTCTTGGCTTCACCATTTTGTCTGACCTCAAATAGGCCGGATAGGTCTGACCTCAAATTCTGACTACTTTTATTTCCAAACAATCAGTCAGAAATTCAAACCATCAAGGTAAGTACATTTTGTTCTTCCACAGCAAGATGCGCTGTAATATCAGAGGAGACAAAATTCTTCCAACACTCTTCTTGTTTGTACAGAAACAGACATTAGTTCACCTAAAAGTTTCCTAAGAGGGAGTTAGATGTGGCCCTTGTGTCTAAAGGGATCAGGGAGTATGGAGAGAAGGCAGGTACAGGATACTGAGTTGGATGATCAGCCATGATCATATCGAATGGCGGTGCAGGCTCGAAGGGCCGAATGACCTACTCCTGCACCTATTTTCTATGTTTCTATGTAAAAGTTTCAGCCTCTTACTATCAAAATCTTTATTGTCTTTGAAATCTCCCTCTTTTCCCCCCTGCTCCTAGCTTTTACTAATATGCTGCTAGAACTCAAGGACCTGAGGTACAAGGAGAGGTTGGACAGGTTAGGACTTTATTGCTGAGGGGTGATTTTATAGAGTTGTTTTGGAATCAAGAACCAGAGGACATAAGATTAAGGTGAGAGAAAAAAGGTTTAATAGGGGCAATGTTTTCACACAGTGGGGACTGGATATATGGAATGAACTGCCAGAGGAATTAATTGAGGTGGGTACAATAACAACTTTAACTCAGTGGCCATTTCATATTTCCTGTTTTTTTGTAGTGGTATGAACAACTGGGTTCACATTTGGATAGCAAATGAGCAGAAAATTATATCTAAATATATTTTATATAACATCTATTTAAGAAGTCAGCCATTCCTTATGTTTCTGACATGAAATGCTCTCTTGAAATGTAGTGCTGTTTCCGCTCTGACCCACAGGGTTTAAATTGTGTGTTTGTGGCCTTCTGTTCAATAAGGTATTTGTATATTGATAGCTCATTTCACATTTTAAAAAATGGAGGGGGATTTTGAATTCCCTTTCTCTCATATGTCGGATTACACAAGTCACAATTTATCCCATCGTAATCTTTTGTCTCTTTAACTCAAAACTCTTAAAACTCAAGATTGGTCACAACTATTTAAGGGTGAGTTAGATAGAGCTCTGGGGTCTAGTGGAGTCAAGGGATATGGGGAGAAGGCAGGCACGGGTCATTGATAGGGGATGATCAGCCATGATCACAATGAATGGCGGTGCTGGCTCGAAGGGCCAAATGGCCTCCTCCTGCACCTATTTTCTAAGTTTCTATGTTTCTAACCACAAGAGCTGGAGTCACCTTAACTTCCCTCCTGCTTTATCCGATCTTGGTTGTCAGTGAGATGTCACATTCTCATTAAATTTAAAAAAAAGTTAAGTTAAAAGGGATGGTTTATTTGTTTCACTGCTCATGGCATAATGAATGTATAGGCAATTTTCTGATAAGAAATGGAAAATCACCTGCGGGTTCTAAATTTAATGATATACATTTTACACAAAATCGCAACAAATCTCACCATAAATGTACTGAAATGGAATCATTTTGAGAGAAAAGATATTATGTCAGAAACATAAGGAATGGCTGGCTTCTTAAAGAGATGTTACATATATTATTTCAACAATAAAATTGTTCCAGTATGTTGATGGACAACAAAATAGATCTGCTGCATAATAATGGATGGTTTCATGACTTCTTCATTCAACGGTTATATATCAGTGTGCACCACTGATATATCAGTTTCAACAAAACTAAGAATTACAAAACTCTTCGCACACAAAGTAAACATTTACACCATTTCAAGACTAAAAACTTCATAACATATGGCATAGGGAACCAGTTCATTAGTTTATGGTACTTCAAAGCCTGAAATCCCATTCTTTTCATGTCTATTTATGATTTGCTATAAAGAAGAGAAAAATAAAAAATATTTCCAAATTTCACAATATATGACAATACGTCTACCTTGCAAAAGTAACGGAAATAAAAATTTGACCAACAATAGTTCGCCTCTATAGTATTCAAACATAGCAAGCACAACGACGATGCTTAAAGGTTGACACATGGAGAAAGATGAATAAACTATAGAAATTTGAAATCAAAAATAAATATTGCTGGCCAAAATAGCCCAACATATCTGAGATAGCTCAATGTGATAATATGTTCCTTTTGATCACATTAACCTATCAACATTCAGAGAGTTGATTATCCTACCTTGCCGCATTTCTCAAAAAAAACCCTGAGTGCAAGGGTTGTTGGATAAAGGCAGGAATCACAACAGGAACAATGTCACAGTTTTAAGGAAATGGTCTTCCATGCATCTCGACCGGGTAAGTTTGAGAGGTAGGGATGATCATGAGTGATGGTTGAGGCAGTAACATTTGGCTCATTAAAAGCAAGCGTATCTTTCATAACTCCAAACCCAAATTCCAGGATAGCAATCTTCTTCCATTCTGGGACAAACATGGCTTATCTTAGAAGCTACATCTACATCTGGATAATATAAATATTGAATGAATACACATGTTGGCACTTTGGTGCTTATCATTTCTATCATCACCCACCACTATCACCACCTCAAATCCATCCATGAAATCAATCTGTATCATGCCCTCTTCTGCAGTACATCCTTCCCTGGGTCCTGCCACTCAATGTTCTACGTTTCACCAGGGCATTCTATAATTGCAGCAGATGTGATCAAGAGGGAGTGAAAAGCGGTGGAGGTTTTGCGCTACTAATTAGGGTGACTGTCATCGCAACACTCATTGGTCATGCTGGAGGTTTTGTACACTGAATTGATATCAGTAGAGCACAGAAATAGGTTAGGTGCAAGCACTCCAATTGGATTGTGCCCCCCAATAGCGAGCGGGAGAGAGAGGAACCGATAGGTAGACAGATTACAGAAAGATGCCTCTGCAACACAGTTGCTTTGTGCGTGACTTTTCCTTCCCCAATATTGACTGGGATTTGCTCAGTGCCAAGGGATAAGACAAGACAATATTTCTGAGGTGTATCCAAGAGGGTTTCTTGAAACAGTATGGGAGATAATCCAACCCAAGAAAGTAACATATAGGACTTTCCACTTAACCTTACCCGCTGCCTCGAGGATATAAAGTGCTGGATGGCCCAGAACTTCCTCCAACTAAATGAGAGTAAGTCTGAGGTCATCCTTCTCGGCCCCCCGGACTCAATCAAAATGATAGCAGGCAGTCTTGGAAGCCTTACCCCACTACTCAAACCTCACGTCACAAATCTCAGGCATGATATTTGACTAAACACTGAAATTTGACAAACAAGTCAATGCCGTGGTAAAAGCTAGCTTCTTTCAGCTTCGGACGATAGCTAAAATAAAACAATTCCTCCACTTTGATGACCTCGAAAAGATCATCCACACATTTATCTCCTCCCGCCTAGATTACTGCAACTCTCTTTACACTGGCATCAGCCAATCTTCCTTGTCCCACCTGCAACTGGTCCAAAACGCCGCAGCGAGACTCCTGACGGGCACCCGAAAAAGGGATCACATCACCCCGATCCTGGCCTCTCTCCACTGGCTCCCTGTGCGGTTCCGTATACATTTCAAGACCCTCCTCTGTGTCTACAAAGCCCTCAATGGGCTTGCCCCCTCCTACATTAAAAGTCTTCTCACCCACCACTCCACCTCCAGGTCCCTCAGATCGGCCGACTTGGGGCTGCTGGGTCTAGGCATAAGCTTAGGGGCGACCGCGCCTTTGCGGTTGCAGCTCCTAGACTGTGGAACAGCATCCCCCTTCCCATCAGAACTGCCCCCTCCATCGACTCCTTTAAGTCAAGACTAAAATCTTATCTATACTCCCAAGCCTTTCCTGACGTCCACTGAGCGAGGGCTATATGTATGTAGTTTGTTTGTTTATACTATTCTTATAACAAATGTAAAGCACTTTGGCCAACGAGGGTTGTTTTTTAAATGTGCTATATAAATAAATGTGACTTGACTTGACTTGACTTGACCTTGTGTTGGGAAATGGGTCTGGTCAAGTTATTGGTGTTACAATGGAAGTGAATTTAGATAATTCAGGGAATTATATGCCAGTGAGCCTCATGTCAGTGGTAGGGAAGGTATTAAAGAGGATTCTTTGGGAGAGGATTTATTCCCAATTGGAATGGGTTAATTAGGGGCAGTCAGCATGGCTTTTTGTATATATCACTTAGTAGGCTGATCTAGATGCATGGGATTCAAAGTGACTTAATAGTATAGATTCAGAACCAGTTCAAAGATAGAAGATAGTTCTGGAACGGCAATATTCAGACTGGATGTCTGTGACCAGTGTAGTTCTTCAACAGGCAACTGTGCTGGGACTTCTGCTGTTTGTGATATATATACATGACTTGGATGTAAATGTAGTGGGGTTGGTTAGTAACTTTGCAGATGACACCAAGATTGCTGGGGTCACGGACTGTAAAGAAGGCTGTCAAAGTAGACAGCGGGATATAGATCAGCTACAGAATTGGCTGGGGAAATGGCACATTAAGTTTATTCCAAGCATGTGTGAGGTGTTGCACTGTGTGGGATCAAATGTAAGGGGGAAATATACAATTATTTTAACAGCATTGATGTACAGGGACCTTGGAGTCCAAGTCCATAATTCCTTGAAAGTGGCAACATGTAGATAGGGTGATAAAGAAGGCATGTGGTATCCTTGCATACATACTGTAGGTCGGGGCATTATAACAGTCAGGATGTGATGATGCAGCTTTATAGGACTTTGTTTAGGCTGCATTTGGAGTACAGCATGCAGTTTTGGTTGTCCCACTACAGGAAGGATGTGGAGGCTTTGGAAAGATTGCAGAGGAGGTTTGTCTTAGGGGGATTAGCTGCAGGAGAGGTTTGACAGACTTATGGGCCTGTCCCACTTAGGCGACTTTTTAGGCATGCGGCAAGCATGACCTAACGTGGTCGCTTGAGCCGTACGGCCTTGCAGGGCCGGGCCCACTTCGATCGCCGGAGCCGTATGGAGTTGTGCGGAGCTGGTTCCGACATCGCGCGGGGCTCCGAAAAACTGACACTGTCCAAAAATTCCGCGTGGCAATGGCCTGCTGGCCCGCAGCCGCATTGAGGCCGTACGCACCGCCTCGACGGGCGTGCGCAGCGTCTCGATGCCGTTTGCAGCGTCTCGACGCCGTACGCAGCGTCTTGACGCCGTACGCAGCATCTTGACGGCGTACGCCTTCACTCGAACTTCACGTTAACTCGTACGGGATCACTCGACCTCCGCGCGGCCCCCGCTTCCAGTTTGGTCGCGCTTGCCGCATGCAGTCGATGCTCGTGGGACAGGCCCTTAATTTTCAGAACCAAGGATAACCGACCGGTAATGTTAATGTCCGCCGAGCTTCACAGCCGTGTATCTCTGGCTTCTTAAAAGTTGTCTCCACTCCTTCTTCCCACCTCGTCTCCCCTCTCCCCCCCTCTCCCCCCCCCTCTTTTAAAGGACAAGTGACCCTTACCGTACACTGTCTTAATTACAGCACCAACCTTCCTGTTCATCGTGGTGTGTGTCTGTATCACATTGGCTTTGCACCATGTGAATTTCACTCTGCTTGCCCTGTCCCCCACCTGTATAACTGGCTGGTGAAGGAAGCGATGTGTGTATGTGTGTGTGTGTGTGTTCCAGTCTGACAGTCGCCGTTCCAGTCGCTTGAAAAATCGCTTAAGTTGGACAGGATTCTTTTTTCTGGAATGCTGGAGGCAGTGAGGAGACCTGATGGACGTGCATAAAATTGAGAGGCATCGATAGGATAGACTGACAACCTTTTTCCCGACGATGGGAACATCAATTATTAGAGGGCACAGCTTTGAGGGGCAAAGTTTAAAGTGTCTGGAATTCACAGCTGGAGGCTGATGCGATTGTGTCATTTGGGAAACATTTAGATGGACATATGGATATGCAGGGAATGGAGGGATATGGATTATATGCAAACAGCTAAAAATTGGTCTTAGTGTCATGTTCGTCACAGACATTGTGGGCTGAAGAGCCTGTTCTTGTAATGTACTGTTCTGTGTTCGAAAGTCACATCACCTCTTTGTAGATCACTGTGACGCATGTTATGAGTCATATTTTGTAGCTCCACCCACGAGTTAACAGTAAGCTTCTCTTCCCTTTCTTCCTCTGTCTCGAGTCATGTGTTAAGATGAAGTTACCCATGCTGTAATGCTAATATTGGATAAGTCTTTGGATCTTAATCACTGTGCGTGGCTTAAGTTATTCCAACAGTAGAGCTCAACACTTTTCCTTTCTAATTACCTTGTGTACCAGGACTGGTGGTCCATTCACAACACCTTTGATTAGCAGGGCTGTCAGGGGTTATGGGGAGAAGGCAGGTGAATGGGGTTAGGAGGGGGTGATAGATCAGCCATGATTGATTGGCAGAGTAGACTCGATAGGCCAAATGGCCTAATTCTGCTCCTATCACATGACCTCACTTATGACCTTACAATCGTTCACCATTTAAAATGTTCAATTTTACTTCGGAGTCACGTGAGTGACTACGTGAAGAGCCCGCTCAGCACGCATGCGCGACATTGCGTTCACGCAGGCAACAGCGACGCAGCGGGAGTCAGGCGCTCCCGCTACAGTTTAAAAAAGACGGACCGTCAGGTAAGTCTACTCTGAGGTCGTTTTTTCTTGAAGGAGAGTTTTTGCTTTGTTCCAACAGCTAAGAAAAATGAACAGAACAAGGCTCTCCAAGAAGGCTGTCCCCCGTTCGACTCCAAAGGAGGAGCGTTCCATCAGTGGGGGGCAGGAGGCGGTAGGACCGCTAACCCAGCGCTCCGCCATCCCCGACACCGAGCCGAGCCCAGTCTCGCTAGCGCCTGAGCAGCGGACTGGTTGTAAAGCCACTAAGAAGACCATCCGGCCGGTGGTTTCAGATTCGTCGGACGGGGACGTCTCACCGCCCGCTCGGGGCAGAGACAGCCGCATGAGCCGCTTAGAGCGGCTCCTGGAGCGTATGCTCCAGCGAGACGTGCTTCGTGAGGAGCAGATTCGTAGAGGGAGTTCAGGCACTCCCTCCACAGTGCCTCGTGCACTGGCCATCGCTTCCCCCTCATCCGAGGACAGCTGTGGCGACCAGGGCTGGGCTGGTCAAGAAGAGGGGCTAATGGCTGAAGAAGTCGGGTGTGTGCCAGGGGTACAGGAACAGGAAGAGCTGCTGGGTGTGGTGGACCGCTATGTGGCAGCCCCACATGAAGGACGGCCATTAGAGCCAAAACTAGCGGCCAGCATTAACCACCTATCCGACAGGCCCCTACAGGAGCAGGTGGTTAATAAGGTCTTAGAACAATATACGGCTCCTGAAAATTGTGAATCGCTCAAAGTGCCAGCCAAATCTGGGGGCACGTTGGGTCAAATATTCGAAATCAGGAACTAAAACTTCAGCAGATCCTCAGGCTCCTGACGTCAGCCATCACCTCATTTGCTCGTTCTGTGGATGGTACAGAAATGACCACAAACCAGCAGGACACCCTCGCACTGCTGTGCAATACTCAATTTGAGATAAATAACTTCCGCAAGGAGATTATAAGACCTGCCCTCAACCCGAAATTCGCAGGGTTGTGCAAAACTCCAACCATTGAGTCAGATACACTGCTCTTTGGCAAAGACCTCACCAAAAAAGTCAGACATGGAGGAGGCTTCCAAAACTTTCGGCCTCATGAGGGCAGGCCCCGGGACGAGCAAAACCAAAACCACAAAACCCAAGCGGCAGTACCCCATCACGTCCACCAGTCGACGTCTACCCTATGGGACTGGTGAAAGCTCGGGGTCCGCATATCACCACCGGAAGCCTTTTTTTAGGCCAAGGCCCAGAGCGGACCCATGGAAAATGCGCCAACCCCAAACCTCACCAACACGTCAGACAACGCACAAGACTCGTCATCCTGCAAGAAGCAGAAGAAACACCCATAACCATGGAGGTAGGTGGGTCTGGTTCCTACCAGCATATAGAAAGGAGGAGTGCTATACTAACAGGGGGGAGATTACACCTGTTTAAGGAAGCATGGGAGTCTATCACGAGTGACAAGTATATACTCAATAGCATTCGTGGATATAAAATACAGTTTGCACTAGAAAAATTGCCACCAGTTCAGCATTCACCCCAGAGGGGTTTTTCCCTCTCAGTTAAAGAAAAACGAGAGGGACAAGCTGAACTGGTGAGACTAATCACTAGGGGTATCATTGAAAAAACAAAACATGAACCCTTGGAATTTGTGTCTAATATCTATCTATATATATTACTAAAAGTCTGTTCTTGACCGGTTTTGGCCATCTGTGCTGTGATTTCCGAGAGAACGCCGCCACCTACGGCCGTCATTTTTGGCCACCTTGCTCAGAGCCCCCCTCCGCCGCATGGGTGCCGAGGATTTTTCCCGTCGATTAAAAATGACAGAGATATTAATGTTTTTACAAAATTCCCCATTCTCTCTGCTGCCCCCGCTGGCGGCAGGGGGGAGGGACTATGAAACCAGGAAGTCGTGTGCCACACAGTCTCTTCAAGATGGAGGAAGGCAGAGGGTCACGTTTCTCTAAGCTGTGAATAACACTGAACACATGTCTACTCAAATGTAAGTGCCCTTAGTGGTTCTAAAATGCTTGCAGAACGTGTCTATTGGTTCTAAAGCTTGCAAAAAGTGTCTATATTGGTTCTAAAGCTTGCAAAAAATGTCTGTTGGTTCTAAAGCTTGCAAAAAAATGTCTATTGGTTCTAAAGCTTGCAAAAAAATGTCTATTGGTTCTAAAGCTTGCAAAAAATGTCTATTGGTTCTAAAGCCAGCAAAAAGTGTCTCTATTGGTTCTAAAGCTTGCAAAAAGTGTCTTTATTGGCTCTAAAGCTTGCAAAAAATGTCTATTGGTTCGAAAGCTTGCAAAAAAAGTGTCAATTGGTTCTAAAGCTTGCAAAACAATGTCTATTGGTTCTAAAGCTTGCAAAAAATGTCTATTGGTTCTAAAGCTTGCACAGAAATGTCTATTGGTTCTAAAGCTTGCAAAAAATGTCTATTGGTTCTAAAGCTTGCAAAAAAATGTATTGGTTCTAAAGCTTGCAAAAAAAATGTCTATTGGTTCTAAAGCTTGCAAAAAATGTCTATTGATTCTAAAGCTTGCAAAAAGTGTCTCTATTGGTTCTAAAGCTTGCAAAAAGTGTCTCTATTGGTTCTAAAGCTTGCAAAAAGTGTCTCTATTGGTTCTAAAGCTTGCAAAAAATGTCTCTATTGCTTCTAAAGCTTGCGAAAAATGTCTCTATTGGTTCTGAAGCTTGCAAAAAATGTCTATTGGTTATAAAGCTTGCAAAACAATGTCTATTGGTGGTGGCTTGAAGTTGAAAGGCACTACTTATTGCAAATGGTGGCTTGGTTGCTTTGGCTTGAAGTTGAAAGGCACTACTTACTGCAAATGGTGGCTTGGGTGTGGCTTGAAGTTGAAATACACCACTTGCTGCAAATGGTGGCATGAAGTTGAAAGGCACTACTTATTGCAAATGGTGGATTGGTTGCTTTGGCTTGAAGTTGAAAGGCATTACTTACTGCAAATGGTGGTTTGGGAGCTTTGACTTGAAGTTGAAAGGCACTACTTACTGCAAATGGTGGCTTGGGTGTGGCTTGAAGAAGAAAGACACCACTTACTGCAAATGGTGGCATGAAGTTGAAAGGCATTACTTATTGCAAATGATGGATTGGTTGCTTTGGCTTGAAGTTGAAAGGCATTACTTACTGCAAATGGTGGCTTGGGAGCTTTGACTTGAAGTTGAAAGGCACTACTTACTGCAAATGGTGGCTTGGGTGTGGCTTGAAGAAGAAAGACACCACTTGCTGCAAATGGTGGCATGAAGTTGAAAGGCACTACTTATTGCAAATGGTGGATTGGTTGCTTTGGCTTGAAGTTGAAAGGCATTACTTACTGCAAATGGTGGTTTGGGAGCTTTGACTTGAAGTTGAAAGGCACTACTTACTGCAAATGGTGGCTTGGGTGTGGCTTGAAGAAGAAAGACACCACTTACTGCAAATGGTGGCATGAAGTTGAAAGGCATTACTTATTGCAAATGGTGGATTGGTTGCTTTGGCTTGAAGTTGAAAGGCATTACTTACTGCAAATGGTGGCTTGGGAGCTTTGACTTGAAGTTGAAAGGCACTACTTACTGCAAATGGTGGCTTGGGTGTGGCTTGAAGAAGAAAGACACCACTTACTGCAAATGGTGGCATGAAGTTGAAAGGCACTACTTATTGCAAATGGTGGATTGGTTGCTTAGGCTTGAAGTTGAAAGGCCCTACTTATTGCAAATGGTGGCTTGGGAGCTTTGGCTTGAAGTTGAAAGGCACTATTACTGCAAATGGTGGCTTGGGAGCTTTGATGAAGTTGAAAGGCACTACTTCCTGCAAATGGTGGATTGGGAGCTTTGGCTTGAAGTTGAAAGTCACTACTTACTGCAAATGGTGGCTTGGGAGCTTTGGCTTGAAGTTGAAAGGCACTATTACTGCAAATGGTGGGTTGGTTGCTTTGGCTTGAAGTTGAAAGGCACTACTTACTGCAAATGGTGGCTTGGTTGCTTTGGCTTGAAGTTGAAGGGCACTACTTACTGCAAATGGTGGCTTGGGTGTGGCTTGGGTGTGGCTTGAAGTTGAAAAACACCACTTACTGCAAATGGTGGCATGAAGTTGAAAGGTACTACTTACTGCAAATGGTGGCTTGGGAGCTTTGACGAAGTTGAAAGGCACTACTTCCTGCAAATGATGGCTTGGGTGTGGCTAGGGTGTGGCTTGGGTGTGGCTTGAAGTTGAAAGCCACTATTTACTGCAAATGGTGGCTTGGATGCAATGGCTTGAAGTTGAAAGGCGCTGCTTACTGCAAATGGTGGCATGAAGTTGAAAGGCACCACTTACTGCAAATGGTGGCATGAAGTTGAAAGGCACTACTTACTGCAAATGGCGGCTTGGGTGCTTTGGCTTGAAGTTAAAAGGCACTACTGTAAATGCACTTACTTCCTGTTTGCACTGTATATTGATTTTAGATAAAACGCTACCACTTGCCGCTGTGATTTTTGGCCATCTTACTCAGTCCCCTCCGCTGAGCAGGTGCAGAGAATTCTTCCCATCAATGAAAAATAAAAGTGTTATTAGTTTTTTAAAAAATGTTGAGAATCTCTCTCCTGTCAATCACTCCATGAAAGCCACACCTTTTCCGGTGGGGGGGGGGAGGGGTTATAAAACCCGGAAATGTGGGTGTGGCTCAGTCTCTGCAAGATGGAGGAGGGAGAGGTCACGACTTGCTGTCTTTAGTGGCTTTGCACCCTACTTCAAATGGTATGAAACTGCACTTGAATTTGGTGGCCTTGCACCCTGCTAGAAGTGGTAAGAAACTGCACTTGAATTTGGTGGCCTTATACCCTGCTTGAAATAGAATTTCAAGGATTAGCCGTGAGTCAACTACCAGCCCACCAGCCGTGAGTGAGTGAGTTGCCAGCACAACAGGCTTGATTGACTGAGACGCCAGCCCAAGAATCCATTTGGCGCACAATTTGCATACTAGCCCTCTGGAAACCAGTCCCTTCAGCCCACAACACCCATACTAGCGCTCCAGAAAGCCCCCCCCCCCCCCAACTGGCCACCAATATTAGAATTGGTGGAGAGGTGGAATATTGCGTTGGATGACCAGCCCTCCTGTGTGATGCTGGGACCCAACGGGTCCCACTTAGTCTAGTATACACTATATACCAGGCACTTACAGAATTGTAGAGTTATCGAGTCACACAGTGTGGAAACCAGCCCTTCGGCCCAACTTGCACACACCGGCCAACATGTCCCAGCTACACTAATCCCACCTGCCTGCGTTTGGGCCATATCCCTCCAAACCTATCCTATTCATGTACCTGTCCAACTGTTTCTTAAACGTTGGGATAGTCCCTACATCAACTACCTCCCCTGATGGCTTGTTCCAGACACACACCACCCTTTGTGTGAAAAAATTACCCCTCAGATTCCTATTAAATCCTTTTCCCCTTCATCTTAAGCCTATGTCCTCTGGTCCTCGATTCCCTGACTCTGGGCAATTCTGTGCATCTATCCAGTGATTTTATACACCTCTATAAGATCACCCCCATCCTCCTGTGCTCCAAGGAATACAGTCCCAGCCAACTTAACCTCTCCCAATAGCTCAGACCCTCAATATGTGGCAACATGTTTGTAAATCTTCTCTACATCCTTTCTAATTTAACAACATCTTTCCTATAACATTGTGCACAGAAATGAACACGATACTCGAAATGCTGCCTCGCCAACGTCTTATATAACTGCAACATGACCTCCCATATTCTATACTCAGTACTCTGACGGATGAAACACAAAATGCAAAAAGCCTTTTTGACCACCCTATCTACCTGTGACTCCAAGGAAACATTCACCTGCACTCCTAGTGATATTTGCTTTACAACGCTCCCCAGAGTCCTGCCATTCACTGCCCATGTTAGACTTCCCAAAGTGCAACACCTCACATTTTTCTCTATTAAATTCCATCAACCATTCCTCGGCCCACCTGGCCAATTGATCAAGATCCTGCTTCATTTTATCCAAAATCATCTTCACTATCTGCCCATTTCCTGAAGATGAACAGGGGCCGCACAGTGGCTCATAAAAAGTGTTGCTGCCTTGCTGCCAGAGACCTGGGTTCAATCCTGACTACGGGTGCTGCCCATACAGTGTTTGTATGTGCTCCCTGTGACCGTATGGGTTTTCCCCAGGTGCTTCAGTTTCCTCCCACACTCCAAAGACGTATAGGTTTGTAGGTAAATTGGCTTCTGTAAAATTGTAAATTGTGCCTAGTGTGCACGATAGTGGTAGTGTAGGGATGATCACTGATCGTCGTGGACTTGGTGGACTGAAGGGCCTATTTCTCCATAAAGCAGACTGGAATAATATAATTTGAATTCTTGGTCACTTTCCAACTCTGTCATGTTTATCAGACCGTGCCCATTTATCTCGACTTGTGGTATTAATTAATCAACCTTGTTACAAACACAGTGTGCATTCTGATAAAGAACCTCCAATTTTCTGTTTTAAACATATCGCCCTACTCTGAGTTAAGTTGGAGGTATACAAATATTTTTATGTTCTGTCCCTACCCAACTCAATCTGGTTATCATTATACATTTTGCATAATCACCTTTCAACCTATCAACCTAACTCCCCTCAAAGAACTGTTTCCCTCCACTAAATTAGCTTAAACAATGGGAAGGGAGAAGGTTTTGGAAGAGAGAGGGGCAGTAGTGAGGCAGGAAAGGAGAGGGGCAGAAGAAGGAAGGCAGAGTGAATGAGAAGAGACAGGAGGAAAGAGGGGAGGAAAAGAGTCGCTGAGGTGAGATTGAAGATGGAGGAAAGAGAGGTATGATGCTAATAGGGAGAAAAAGAGGGAGAATGAGGGAGATGGAAAGGCATGAAAAGAGGAAGGGAAAGAGTAAGAGAAATACAATTAAGCGATTTAAAAGTGGAAACGCTGGGACCATTACAGCAGATTTTTTTTTTGTCAGTGAGAGTGGCGGGGAAGATCTGCGACAAATAGAAAAGACAAATTGTATTGGAAGGAAATTCTCATGGATATTACACAATGAATTGAAAAGAAGGAGAGACATTCGGAAAATAGCAAATAAAAGAAGAAATGTTCTTTGTAAAGTTTCAGTTTGTTGCCAACTTTAATGCAATTTTATATGAGAAAGATTTGTAACAATGAGCTTGGGGAATATGGTGACAAAGAACATTCAGCAAAAGTGGTTCAAAATTCTGGGAGATTTAACATGTTTTATTCATTGCTTGTGAGTTATTGGTCATTCTGGCTGGCAGAGATATTTATCATAGTTGAGTACTGGCAATGACATTTCCATATATACACGTACACATGAACAGATAAATGTTTAAAAGGGTCGGTAGTATAACTAGATTTTGCAGAACTTGCTGCAAGCAAGTGGAAGGAAGAAATCTGTTGTGTGATGTGCAACATTTCAGTGCTGCAGTTTATTAACTTTATCAGCTTCAAGTATTTTTAGGCTGTAATATTTCTGCAAGGGGATACACTTATAGCATTATCAGTTCAGCTATAAAAAGATATGCACGCAGCAACATTTGTGGCAAATTGAAATTTTGAGAATCATAAAGTTTTACAGCACAGAAGGAGACCATTGAGTCTATTGTGCACACTAAAAGAGCTCTCTAGTTAATTTTACTGCCCTGCACTTTCCCATCCTGTAAGGCATTTTCTTCTCGTGTTTAAACATAAATCCATTACTTCTTCAGATGGCGACAACAATGTATTTTCACAACCGCTCTGAGCATCCCAAGATATGTTGGAATAAATTTGTCAGGTGATATTTAACAGCGAGCCACTGAACAGTGAGTAGGACATGGGACCTAAAACTTGGATAAAGACTAACTCGGAGTGCGAGGAGAGGAAGAGAACTGAGGAGGTCTGGTGACACCAGAGACCGCAGATGCTGGAATCAAGAGCAAAAACAAACAAACAAACAAAAACTGCTGGAGGAAATCACCGAGTCAGACAGCATCTATGAAGGGGAATGGACAGACAGCGTTTCAAGTCCACAGTTATCCAATTCACTGAACAGATATTGCCTGCCCCACTGAGTTCCACCAGCAGCTTGTTTTTTATCCAGGTTTAGAGGTGGCAAGAGAATGGAAAATTAGGAATTCAAAGCTTTTGCAAATTTGTGTGGGTGGAAGAGATGGGATAGGTAGGGAGCGATTAAGCTGCACAAGGGTTTGGGAATTAGAAATGTGTGCGTTTGCATGACCAAGACTCGCAGGAGTTCAGCATGCACAAAAATCACATGACTGAGACATCAATATAAAGGCCGTTAATAAACCATGCGGCTTTTTGAGTAGTTCCGTCAGCTCAATTTAATTGAAACCTTTCTTTTTACTTTCCACATCTTTATAAATCATATTCAAAATTTTAAACTATTGTGATGTGTTCAATTGTCTGAATAAAGCCTGTGAAATTAAACAAGGCTATGTATCTTCAAAACCGAGTGATGGTGATTTAGATTCAAAATCCTGAAGATAGAGAAAGAATTATAAACTCTATGTTAAAATGTTCAAGCTCATTTATCTAAAGCGTAAACAAAAACACCAGGAGACAGACAGGCTAGTGGTATTTAACACTATTTTAGATAGACACATGGAAGAATAGGGGATATAGGCATATGGATCATGTAAGGGCAGATGAGTTCAATTTAATTAGGCAGCATGTTTGGCACATACATTGAGGGCTGACGGGCCCATTCCTATGGTGTACTGTTCTATGTTCTATCATCTCTTTGAATTAATTGTTTTTGCCATGTCTAACAACCATTATTTTTACATTGCAGTATCATTTCTGGTAAAATGTTGTTATTAGATTGAAACCTACAAGCCACGTCCACAAACCAACTAGAGGAGAAAACAGACAGAATTAAGGCAGGGATTCTATCCAATTTGCTAGAGGTAACAATTGTACGTTTAGGTATCAGTTTGTTCAGCTTGGAATGCTCTCATGCACTCCAGCTATGCAAGAGTAGCTGCAAAGACTCTTCACAGGAATTATGGTAGCTATGCTGAGCGGCATCAATGCAGGACAATTAATAATGTCTCAAGGAAGCTCTGCAATCTGAGAGATAAAATGTCACTTCAGCTGCATGTTCACTTGTGGGGAAAAAACCCAAAGAACCTTCTTTTTGGGTGGCTGTAAAACAAAGAGGAGCGATGAGCCAAGGGATGGGGTAGGAAGAGCCATTGAGATGTGTGAACAAGTGCCAATGGGGAAGGCTAGGTCAAGTACGGCGAATGGGAATGGGAATCTATAGGCGGTGGGAGATTGAAGTCACATTGGGATATGAAGGAGGTGCAGAAAATGGGAATTGGGAGGTAGATGTGAAAAGACAGAGGTTTGGAGGATGGATTATCTGAATTGGGTCTTCAGGGGGGTGGCGTTCTTTAGGAAGCGAGGGGTAAGGTGGATGAGTTTACCAGTTCAGAGGGAGATCCATAGGGCTACCAGGAAAGGCATATCTGCAAGCAAAGGAGTCTGCAGGTGGAGGCCTTGGAAACGATTAGGTTTCAGATGTGGGGTGAGGGTTAAGAATTTTCCAGACCTCATGAGATCGCCAATTCACCTTGTGCCAAGTGAATTCCCGATGGGAGTACTGCCTCTTGGTCCCATCCCCTCTCAGTCTATCTCAAACTGCTCTTCCCATTAGATCTGGCTAATTTAATTGAAGAGAGTAAATATTACAGATCTAATAATTTTTAAACATTTATTTACTCACTCACGAAAAACATCCATGTTTTAGTTTAGGCACATGCCATAGTTGATTAATCTACATTATAATACACATATTGATCTATTTACCTATACAATCAGGAACCTACACATTTACCAATAGAAACATGTTATTTATAATATACCACCTACCACGTAGCTGAATCAACTGATCTTTTTAGACATAGAAACATAGAAACATAGAAATTAGGTGCAGGAGTAGGCCATAGAAACATAGAAATTAGGTGCAGGAGTAGGCCATTCGGCCCTTCGAGCCTGCACCGCCATTCAATATGATCATGGCTGATCATCCAACTCAGTATCCCGTACCTGCCTTCTCTCCATACCCTCTGACCCCCTTAGCCACAAGGGCCACATCTAACTCCCTCTTAAATATAGCCAATGAACTGGCCTCGACTACCCTCTGTGGCAGAGAGTTCCAGAGATTCACCACTCTCTGTGTGAAAAAAGTTCTTCTCATCTCGGTTTTAAAGGATTTCCCCCTTATCCTTAAGCTGTGACCCCTTGTCCTGGACTTCCCCAACATCAGGAGCAATCTTCCTGCATCTAGCCTGTCCAACCCCTTAAGAATTTTGTAAGTTTCTATAAGATCCCCTCTCAATCTCCTAAATTCTAGAGAGTATAAACCAAGTCTATCCAGTCTTTCTTCATAAGACAGTCCTGACATCCCAGGAATCAGTCTGGTGAACCTTCTCTGCACTACCTCTATGGCAATAATGTCCTTCCTCAGATTTGGAGACCAAAACTGTACGCAATACTCCAGGTGTGGTCTCACCAAGACCCTGTACAACTGCAGTAGAACCTCCCTGCTCCTATACTCAAATCCTTTTGCTATGAAAGCTAACATACCATTCGCTTTCTTCACTGCCTGCTGCACCTGCATGCCCACTTTCAATGACTGGTGTACCATGACACCCAGGTCTCGCTGCATCTCCCCTTTTCCTAGTCGGCCACCATTTAGATAATAGTCTGCTTTCCTGTTTTAGCCACCAAAATGGATAACCTCACATTTATCCACATTATACTGCATCTGCCAAACATTTGCCCACTCACCCAGCCTATCCAAGTCACCTTGCAGTCTCCTAGCATCCTCCTCACAGCTAACACTGCCCCCCAGCTTAGTGTCATCCGCAAACTTGGAGATATTGCCTTCAATTCCCTCATCCAGATCATTAATATATATTGTAAATAGCTGGGGTCCCAGCACTGAGCCTTGCGGTACCCCACTAGTCACTGCCTGCCATTGTGAAAAGGACCCGTTTACTCCTACTCTTTGCTTCCTGTTTGCCAGCCAGTTCTCTATCCACATCAATACTGAACCCCCAATGCCGTGTGCTTTAAGTTTGTATACTAATCTCTTATGGGGGACCTTGTCGAAAGCCTTCTGGAAGTCCAGATACACCACATCCACTGGTTCTCCCCTATCCACGCTACTAGTTACATCCTCGAAAAATTCTATAAGATTCGTCAGACATGATTTACCTTTTGTAAATCCATGCTGACTTTGTCCAATGATTTCACCACTTTCCAAATGTGCTGCTATCCCATCTTTAATAACTGACTCTAGCAGTTTCCCCACTACCGATGTTAGACTAACTGGTCTGTAATTCCCCGTTTTCTCTCTCCCTCCCTTCTTAAAAAGTGGGGTTACGTTTGCTACCCGCCAATCCTCAGGAACTACTCCAGAATCTAAAGAGTTTTGAAAGATTATTACTAATGCATCCACTATTTCTGGAGCTACTTCCTTAAGTACTCTGGGATGCAGCCTCTGGCCCTGGGGATTTATCGGCCTTTAATCCATTCAATTTACCCAACACCACTTCCCGGCTAACCTGGATTTCACTCTATTCCTCCAACTCCTTTGACCCGCGGTCCCCTGCTATTTCCGGCAGATTATTTATGTCTTCCTTAGTGAAGAAGTAGTTATTCAATTGGTCCGCCATAACCTTGTTCCCCATGATCAACTCACCTGTTTCTGACTGCAAGGGACCTACATTTGTTTTAACTAATCTCTTTCTTTTCACATATCTATAAAAACTTTTGCAGTCAGTTGTTATGTTCCCTGCCAGTTTTCTTTCATAATCTATTTTTCCTTTCCTAATTAAGCCCTTTATCCTCCTCTGCTGGTCTCTGAATTTCTCCCAGTCCTCCGGTATGCTGCTTTTTCTGGCTAATTTGTACGCATCATCCTTCGCTTTGATACTATCCCTGATTTCCCTTGTTATCCGCGGATGCACTACCTTCTCTGATTTATTTTATTGTTATTTTAATGCTCATCAACCCAGCTACTCCTTTACATCATTAATGTATTTTATATACACATCCATCTATGTTAATCCACTTATCTACATAAATTGAAAATAAAATTCCACCAGTAATCTGATGTGCATTTGATAAAATTCTGCCACTTTGTTTAAGTAATTAAATTGCTGATTTATTGTAAGATTCTTGGTAATTATCTCCTTTATTGCAATAAGCAGTTGCAATTTGAATATTGTGTGTATCTCTAATAATCCAATTAATTAGATAGCATCACTATTAATAACACATTGATTTATCACAATCTTAAAATATCTACCTGTCAAATGTTATTTTGCATATGCAGCTCCACATTTACCTGTTTGGTTTGCCAATCAATCCCTTCTCCTAATTATGGTTCAAACTCTCACCGTGTACATTGCCTGTTCTGTGCATCGGGATGTGTCAAAAGGATTCGAAAAAGCACCATA
Organism: Amblyraja radiata; assembly: GCF_010909765.2. NCBI lineage: Eukaryota > Metazoa > Chordata > Chondrichthyes > Rajiformes > Rajidae > Amblyraja > Amblyraja radiata. The sequence continues at coordinate 98,512,202 of NC_045960.1, forward strand.
CGAAGGCAAATCTTTTTCAACTGTAATATCAATCTACTTATTGATCTGCTTATCTCTGATGATCTATCTTATCAAAAATTGCTTCCTGTTCATTCATGAATAACTCCTTTGCCAAACCGTTAATTAACGTTGAATATCAACATTCAGTTTTCAATCTGCGTGGACATAGTCATTTGGTCTGAGTTAGCCTTTTATCCTTAAATTCATTCACTGTGTATCCACGTTGAATCGTTCTTCAGGATGATGCCTGAATTCGATGCCTGGGGTTTCATCCTGATGACCGCTGCCAAGGCCAAGCCAATAGTGATGTTACAACTGTTCAGTGATGGATTACAACATGTCCTAATGGCAGGCTATAAAATATTTTTTCAGCCTAATTAAACTCTACTTGAATTGTATTTATTAAAATGACCTTTCAGGGTTGGTCAGAGATAGGAGTGGACTGATACAGTTATCACTGAAGGAAATTACCAGAAATTCAGAAAATTCTGGTTGTCTTCGGGTAATTTTAGGGAAATTAAATAATTTCGGGAAATCTGCGCATCCGGCTCGCGGGATGATTTGGGGGGGGGGGGGGGGGGAAGTATATTTACGACAATTCCGCACCTGCGCAGTTGGGGGAGGCCCGTCTGCCGCGTCACAATTGAAAATGGCACCGGTGACGCGGTAGGGATGCAAAATGACGCCGTCTCCCTGTGCGTGCGCGGTGGGCCCGGGCGGGATCCGATCACTATTTAGATACGGTGTAGTTACATAGATCTGTTTGCCTTGTTCTTCTTTGTGTTGTTAACGTGTGCCTGCGTAAGAAAAGCAACAACAAATAGCACGCAGGAAGCATTTTTGAAAATTTCAGGAAATACCTTCAAATTCCAGGAAATTTGGGATTCTCTTTCAGGGAAAAAAAAAATTGAGGCGTGGAAGCACTGGACTGATCCATTGCAGGATGAAATTTTAATCAATATTCGTTAAATAAAACTTACAAAATATTTCTTGCTTATTCGTTAATGCACATTTTGAGTCTTTATGCAACAAATTACATATTGGGGGCACAGTGGTGCAGCTAGGAGCACTGCTACCTCACAGCTTCAGAGCTGCCGATTTCATCTTGACCTCTGGTTTTAGAGACGCAGTGGACTTTTGGCCCACGGAGCCCACACCGACCATCGATCACCAGATCCATCATCGAGTCCAACATCCACAGGGTGCATTATTCTCTCCCTTTGATCCTGTGAGATTCCTCTGGGTGTTTTACTTTCTTCCAACAACACAAGGATGGGATTAATAAAAGGGAACTACAGATGCTGGTTTATATCATAGATAACCACAAAATGTTGGAGTAACTCAGAGTGGTCAAACAACATCTCTAAACATGTATAGGTGACATTTTGGGTTGGGGCCTTTCTTCAGGCATATAAGGACTGGGAAAATTGGGAAACTAACTTAGCGATGTTACAAAATTTACCTTCAGCGGCGCTGCAGTTCTGCCACTGGCCGTGTGCGTGACTTTGGCGCTTTTGGGGGGGGGGGGGGATTAAAATCCAGTTCTGTACTGCCTGTCGGAGGCGGATTTCCTCGGGCTGCTAGCTGCTGAAGAAAAATCGATCGGACATCCGTTCCCGTTTATTTTTTTAATCGCTACACAATTTAATAATTAGATTTAAATAAAAAGCAGCTTCTAACCTACAACGTGATGGATCGCAAGAACGGGACAAAACAAAGGGTAAGTCGTTTATTTTACATATAATCTTGCTTCTTGGGATGGCTTTAATCTAATTTTACGTTGCGAAAATGTTATTTGGGCCCCATACGAACCAGCAGTGTTTTTCCTGCCGATATGGAGTTCAAATTCACCGCAAATGCAACGTTCCAATCGATCGCGTTCCAGAAGCAAGATGATTAAAATGCCCTTTTTTTGGACAATCATGTCATAAGCCGTCCAAATTGAGTATATTTTGTGTAATTCTCTCTCCATGATCATTATTTTTAAACTAAATATTCACAACAGTTTGAGCCACATGTATTGTGCAAAAAACAATAATTTTGATTATATTTTGAGTGGATGTTTCTGGATTAATTTATGGGAATGAAACATTAAATTGCTTCCATCTGGCATATATATTCATGACAGTGAGATTTAAAAATCATGTTATATTGTGAATTCTTGTGTGAATAGGATTAGTTTGTTATTCGGATAATTAGGCCATTTAAAAAATATATCCTTTTCTTAAGAAATGGAATCTACAGGACATTCTTAATGGGAATGTAGTGGGCAGAAAGGCATTTCATGCGTGGTTTGAAGAGCAAAAACTTGTATTTTATAATGCCAACATTGAAAAGTTGAGGAAAAACAAGTTGTACAGAGTTGATTATTGGTTACAATCTGAGGAGTATGATGATGTTACTGGTTACGATATGCCAATGTATCAGCTAGCAGCTGATCTTCTCCATAAAGACTTGGTCTATTGCTAGAAATTGTAATTTATTTACCTATCTGTTATGGACTTACAGCATATAATACAATAATATTAAATTTCTGATCTTGAGAATATCACATTTTTGAATTTTCAAGGCAGTCTGGGTGTTTATTACTATTTCCGTTATGTGTGTAGGTAGAATCTGGGAAGAATTGATGTGAAAATAGAAATAGTGTAAATGGGTGCTAAATGGTTAGTACAAACTCAGTGGACCTGTTTCTGTATGGTTTGATGCATTCCAAATTCAGTTCTATTCATTGAGTTATAAGTGTTCCAACTAATCAATGACAACTGTTAGTATCTTCAATCTATCCAATGCCATGGAGACTTCCTTCCTTAAGAGTTAACCAAATTCTCATTCAATAACCAACTTTACACCAGAAAAAAATCTGCCAGTTCAGTTAAATGATTGCACACTTGTGATTTATCATAGCTGCTTGCATAATTCTTCAGCATTATATTTTAAACAATAAGGCGTAGTTGTGTAACAACCAAAATACATGTGTAATGCGCAGTGACTAATTAGTATTTTATAAGTACTTTCAGCAACTTTGACCTGTTGAAGAACATCACTGACCACCTGAAACTACAAGTGCAGGTCAGCTATAGAATGTGGGATCATGCTGTACAAGTACAAAGCATATTGATTTTGAAAATTAATACTTTAATAACTTATTTCAGGCAAATGTAGTTGTTGGCTAAAATTCACATGCTATTGCACTGCCAAATTCCAATTTCAACTGGAACAGTGCCACCAGCATGGCAGTGTACAAGGCTACCATGACTGTCTCACACAAGCAAGGTACATGCTGGCATATTTCCATTGAGGAAGAAAAGCAATTATCAGCTGCCTGGCTGCCAGGGAGTAATACAGTGTGACTGTGTAAACTCACTCTACTGGAAACCAATATCATGGTGCTACAAAGAATTAATTTGTTTTAAAACATCTGCAGTTAAAAAGCTAGCTTTTAACCACAGTATAGCAGATGCACACTCAATCAAAACATTATGCATAGATATTCACAGATGAACTGAGTCTTAAAATTCCTTGCATTGATGTAATAGAACATAAAATATGCTCGGCTGAATATAATGCACCAAAGTTGATATTTAGAAACACCACATTCTCAGTAAGTGTTGAATGAAGCAACCTCTATCTATATAGACTTGGCAGCATAACAAAGGATGAGATTGTAGATTGAGTTATGAGACTTAAGCACATATGTACGGTAATGGATTATACGCAACAAAAGCTTTTCACTGTACCTTGGTACATGTGACAATAAATTAAACTGAAACTGAAGATTTCTGCGGCACATGGTAGCTTAAATCTGCCCATCTCACCTGCTCCACTTGTACCTACCATTCTACTGCATAATTTTGTGGGAACTGGGCTTTGGTGGCTATGTCAGCGTAGATATATAGAAAAATCTGTACAATACAGCATGTATTGTACACCCCTAAATGCCTTTGAGAAGGTGATAGTGAGCTACCTTCATGAACCTTGGCAGTCCTAGTGCTGATTGGGGAGGGGATTCCAGGATTTAGAACAAGCAAAGGTGAAGGGTATGATGTGTTGCAATGAAGACATGATCTTGAACATATCTGTCACATCCTTCCAAATCTGTTCTTCTTTCATTTCCTACTAATTAGTGCTGTGGGAAATACCAACAGCCAGTATCCTTCTGGCTTCTTAATCATAACCAAATGGATTATTTGCACTTGAACCCTTAAGGAATTTCTCCCTTCACATGACTGTACATAGAAACATAGAAAATAGGTGCAGGTGTAGGCCATTCGGCCCTTCGAGCCTGCACCGCCATTCAATATGATCATGGCTGATCATCCAACTCAGTATCCTGTACCTGCCTTCTCTCCATACCCCCTGATACCTTTAGCCACAAGGGCCACATCTAACTCCCTCTTAAATATTGAATTGAATCCTTTATTTGTCATTCAGGCCTTTCGGTCTGAACGAAATGCTGTTGCCTGCAGCCATACATGTAATAATAACAAAACACAATAAACACAAATTAACATCCACCACAGTGAGTTCACCAAACACCTCCTCACTGTGATGGAGGCAAAAGTCTTAGAGTTACTGTCTCTTCCCTCCTCTTCTCCCTCTGCGCCGAGGCGATACCCCACCGGGCGATGGTATCAGTCCCGCGGTTCAAGCTCCGCGGCCCGGGGGTGGTCGAAGCTGCCCGCAGCTGTTGCAACGGGTGCTCCGGAAAACAGGCACCAGCCTGTGACCTGCGAGCTCCCGACATTGTCCTCCACTGGCCCGCGGCCGAGCCCCGGATCCAGGTCGCCGCCGCCAGAACGCCGCCTCAGCCGCCAGAGCACCGTCTCCGCCCCGCACCGGGCCGCCCACAAGGCAACGTCTCCGCCCCGCACCGGGCTGCCCCCACGGGAGCACCTTCCAGCCGGGAGCCGTGCTGGCCGCACAGGAGTGTCTCAGCTCCGCACCGTCCGCCCTCACCGGAGCGCCTTCCAGCCGATAGCCAGGCCACCCACACGGCAGCGTCTCAGCCCCGCACCGGGCTGCTCACACGGGAGCGCCTTCCAGCCGGTAGCCGTGCCGCTCACACGAGAGTGTCTCAGCCCCGCGCCGTCCGCCCTCACCGGAGCGCCGAGTCGTGCCGCTACCCGGACGTCGCCACAGCTCGAAGACGGCCAGCCTCGCGTTGGTGAGTCCTGGCTGGCTCTACCTCCGGACCCTCGAGGTCGGTCGCAGGTTGGAGGCCGCCAGCTCCGCCATTAGGCCTCAGCGCAGACGGGGGAAGAGAAGGGGGATACGACAAAAAAGTCGCATTCCCCCGAAGGGAGAGACAGAAAGCTCTGTTTCACCCCCCCCCCCCCACACACATAACACCACCTAATAACCAAAAAAATTACTAAACTAGACAAAAAAAACAACACAAAAAAGTAAAAACAGACAGACTGCAGGCGAGCCGCAGCTGTATCACAGCGCCGCCACTTCCGGGATGTGGGATAAGGACATTAATTAAATATAGCCAATGAACTGGCCTCAACTACCTTCTGCGGCAGAGAATTCCAGAGATTCACCACTCTCTGTGTGAAAAAAAGTTTTCCTCATCTCGGTCCTAAAAGATTTCCCCCTTGTCCTTAAACTGTGACCCCTTGTTCTGGACTTCCCCAACATCGGGAACAATCTTCCTGCATCTAGCCTGTCCAACCCCTTAAGAATTTTGTAAGTTTCTATAAGATCCCCCCTCAATCTTCTAAATTCTAGCGAGTACAAACCGAGTCTATCCAGTCTTTCTTCATATGAAAGTCCTGACATCCCAGGAATCAGTCTGGTGAACCTTCTCTGTACTCCCTCTATGGCAAGAATGTCTTTCCTCAGATTAGGAGACCAAAACTGTACGCAATACTCCAGGTGTGGTCTCACCAAGACCCTGTACAACTGCAGTAGAACCTCCCTGCTCCTATACTCAAATCCTTTTGCTATGAATGCTAACATACCATTCGCCTTCTTCACTGCCTGCTGCACCTGCATGCCTACTTTTAATGACTGGTGTATACAAACATCTCTGGATTTCTGAATATTTGATGCATGAATTTTCACTGCTATGCATTTGACTCTTTCGAGCAACCAAAGATCCTTAATGCTACGGTACACAAAAATGCTGGAGAAACTCAGCACGTGCAGCAGCATCTATGGAGCGAAGGAAATAGGCAACGTTTCGGGCCAAAACCCTTCTTCAGACATTCAATATTCCTTAATGCTACATTTACTTGCCAATTTGGGAGGATACTGCCTCCGGTTATGTTCCCATGCAACTGCTGCCCTTGCCTTTCTTGGTGGTGGGGTTTGTCAGTTTGTGAGGTATCTCTCAAGCAGCACTACTTCATTTTTCGCTGACAGATGTTTTTGAAAGTTTTCTTACCACCACGGTTAAATCGGCTGCCTATGGTTAAAATTAATGTCCTTATCCCACATCCAAATGATAAAAGTCAAAATTTGCCATTCTCTGAATCTTCTTTGCCTCTGTATCCAGAGCGGACTTAATAATTTCAGTTGACTCTTTGGAGCCTCCATTGGCAACCTAGAATGCATTCAATCCTGATCAGCTGACTTGTTGACCAACTATTCCCAGCATTTTCAGTGCTTGCACCTTGTCAATCTATACCTTGTATCTCTACCACCCTCCTCACTCCTGAGATTTTGGCAGCATCCGCTTCCTTGAAAAATAAACCTGATGCAAGCTGCTCATTAGATATTTCAGCAATGCTCTGGCTTTATGCACGATTTAACTTTTTGCTTCCTAATCACTTCCACTCCTCCTCTTCCTATGTATTTAATGTTCACCTGCCCACAGAATGGTTTAAAGGCCAGTCCCATTTAGGCAATTTTTTCGACGACTGTCACAGTCGTAGCAGGTCGCTCAAAAAGCAATGTCTGCGACAACATACCACCTAGTCGATGTCAAGCTGTGGCAAGCTACCGACAACCGGCAACCCATTAGGACGTGCTCCTATGGCCACTCCTACGGCAACCTATTACCACACAGGCGACAACCTACGGCAACCAAAGTCAACCTACGTCCACCCGTGACAAGCTACGACAAGCAACGACAAGCAAATGGTGTTGAGTAGACTGATGGGACTGAAGGCTGATAAATTCCCTGGGCCTGATATCCTGCATCCCAGAGTACTTAAGGAAGTGGCTCTCGAAATTGTGGCAACATGGTGATCATTTTCCAATGTTCTATAGATTCAGGATCAGTTCTTGTGGATTGGAGGGTAGCTAATGTTATCCCACTTTTTAAGAAAGATGGGAGAGAGAAAACAGGGAATTATAGACCAGTTAGCCTGACATCGGTGGAGGAAAAGATGCTGGAGTCAATCATAAAAGATGTAATAGTGGCACATTTTGATAGCAGTAACAGGATCGGTCTGAGTCAGCATGGATTTACGAAGGGGAAATCATGTTTGACTAATCTTTTGGAATTTATTGAGGCTGTAACTAGGAAAATGGAAAAGGGAGAGCCAGTGGATGTAGTGTATCTGGACTTTCAGAAAGCATTTGATAAGGTCCTACATAGGAGATTAGTGGGCAAATTTAGGGCACATGGTATTGGGGGTAGAGTGCTGACATGGATAGAAAATTGGTTGGCAGACAGGAAACAAAGGGCAGGGATTAACGGGTCCCTTACAGAATGGCAGGCAGTAATTAGTGGGGTATCGCATGGCTCGATGCTGGGACTGCAGTTATTTACAATATATATTAATGATTTAGATGAAGGGATTACAAGTAACATTAGCAAATTTGTAGATGACACAAAGCTGAGTGGCAGTGTGAACTGTGAGGAGGATGCTATGAGAATGCAGGGTGACTTGGACAGGTTGGATGAGTGGGCAGATGCATGGCAGATGCAGTTTAATGTGGATAAATGTGAGGTTATCCACTTTGGTAGCATAAACAGGAAGGCAGATTATTATCTAAACTAGACTAAGTGGGACCCGTTGGGTCCCAGCATCACACAGGAGAGCTGGTCATCCAACGCAATATTCCACCTCTCCACCAATTCTAATATTGGTGGCCAGTTGGGGGGGGGGGTGCTTTCTGCAGCACTAGTATGGGCGTTGTGGGCTGAAGGGACTGGTTTCCAGAGGGCTAGTATGCAAATTGTGCGCCAAATGGAATCTTGAGCTGGCGTCTCAGTCAATCAAGCCTGTTGTGCTGGCAACTCACTCACTCACGGCTGGTGGGCTGGTAGTTGACTCACGGCTAATCCTTGAAATTCTATTTCAAGCAGGGTATAAGGCCACCAAATTCAAGTGCAGTTCTTACCACTTCTAGCAGGGTGCAAGGCCACCAAATTCAAGTGCAGTTTCATACCATTTGAAGTAGGGTGCAAAGACACTAAAGACAGCAAGTCGTGACCTCTCCCTCCTCCATCTTGCAGACACTGAGCCACACCCACATTTCCGGGTTTTATAACCCCTCCCCCCCCACCGGAAAAGGTGTGGCTTTCATGGAGTGATTGACAGGAGAGAGATTCTCAACATTTAAAAAAAAACTAATAACACTTTTATTTTTCATTGATGGGAAGAATTCTCTGCACCTGCTCAGCGGAGGGGGACTGAGTAAGATGGCCAAAAATCACAGCGGCAAGTGGTAGCGTTTTATCTAAAATCTATATACAGTGCAAACAGGAAGTAAGTGCATTTACAGTAGTGCCTTTTAACTTCAAGCCAAAGCACCCAAGCCGCCATTTGCAGTAAGTAGTGCCTTTCAACTTCATGCCACCATTTGCAGTAAGTGGTGCCTTTCAACTTCATGCCACCATTTGCAGTAAGTGGTGTCTTTCAACTTCAAGCCAATGCACCCAAGCCACCATTTGCAGTAAGTAATGCCTTTTAACTTCAAGCCATTGCATCCAAGCCACCATTTGCAGTATGTAGTGGCTTTCAACTTCAGGCCACACCCAAGCCACACCCTAGCCACACCCTAGCCACCATTTGCAGTAAGTAGTGCCTTTCAACTTCATGCCACCATTTGCAGTAAGTAATGCCTTTCAACTTCATGCCACCATTTGCAGTAAGTGGTGTCTTTCAACTTCAAGCCACACCCAAGCCATAATTTTCAGGAAGTAGTGCCTTTCAACTTCAAAGCTCCCAAGCCATCATTTGCAGTAAGTAATGCCTTTCAACTTCATGCCACCATTTGCAGTAAGTAATGCCTTTCAACTGCAAGCCAAAGCACCCACGCCCCCATTTGCAGTAAGTAGTGCCTTTCAACTTCAAGCCACACCCAAGCCATCATTTGCAGGTAGTGCCTTTCAACTTAAAGTCAAAGCTCCCAAGCCACCATTTGCAGTAATAGTGCCTTTCAACTTCAAGTCAAAGCACCCAAGCCACCATTTGCAGTAAGTAGGGCCTTTCGACTTCAAGCCAAAGCAACCAATCCACCATTTGCAATAAGTAGTGCCTTTCAACTTCATGCCACCATTTGCAGTAAGTGGTGTATTTCTTCTTCAAGCCACACCCAAGCCACCATTTGCAGTAAGTAGTGCCTTTCAACTTCAAGCCAAAGCAACCAATCCACCATTTGCAATAAGTAGTGCCTTTCAACTTCATGCCACCATTTGCAGTAAGTGGTGTATTTCAACTTCAAGCCACACCCAAGCCACCATTTGCAGTAAGTAGTGCCTTTCAACTTCAAGCCAAAGGAACCAAGCCACTATTTGCAGTAAGTAGTGCCTTTCAACTTCAAGCCAAAGCTCCCAAGCCACCATTTGCAGTAAGTAGTGCCTTTCAACTTCATGCCACCATTTGCAGTAAGTAGTGCCTTTCAATTTCAAGACACACCCAAGCCAAGCCAACCAGGGAAGGGGGAGGGGAGGGGGTACTTTCTGGAGCGCTAGTATGAACAATTTTAAAACCAATAGACATTTTTTTTGCAAGCTTTAGAACCATTAGAGACACTTTTTGCAAGCTTTAGAAGCAATAGAGACATTTTTTGCAAGCTTTAGAACCAATAGAGAAATGTTTTGCAAGCTTTAGAACCAATAGACATTTTGTGCAAGCTTTAGAACCAATAGACATTTGTTTGCAAGCTTTAGAACCAATAGACATTTTGTTTGCAAGCTTTAGAACCAATAGACATTTTTTTGCAAGCTTTAGAACCAATAGAGACACTTTTCGCAAGCTTTAGAAGCAATAGAGACGCTTTTTGCAAGCTCTAGAACCAATAGAGACACTTTTTGCAAGCTTTAGAACCAATAGAGACACTTTTTGCAAGCATTAGAACCAATAGACATTTTTGAAAGCTTTAGAACCAATAGACACTTTTTTTTGCAAGCTTTCGAACCAATAGACATTTTTTTGCAAGCTTTAGAACCAATAGACATATTTATGCCAGCTTTAGAACCAATAGACATATTTTTGCCAGCTTCAGAACCAATAGACATTTTTTTGCAAGCTTTAGAACCAATAGACATTTTTTTGCAAGCTTTAGAACCAATAGAGACATTTTTTTGCAAGCTTTAGAACCAATAGAGACATTTTTTTTGCAAGATTTAGAACCAATAGACATTTTTTTGCAAGCTTTAGAACCAATAGACTTTTTTTTGCAAGCTTTAGAACCAATACATTTTTTTGCAAGCTTTAGAACCAATAGACATTTTTTGCAAGCTTTAGAACCAATAGACATTTTTTTGCAAGCTTCAGAACCAATAGACATTTTTTGCAAGCTTTAGAAGCAATAGACATTGTTTTGCAAGCTTTAGAACCAATTGACACTTTTTTTGCAAGCTTTCGAACCAATAGACATTTTTTGCAAGCTTTAGAACCAATAGAGACACTTTTTGCAAGCTTTAGAACCAATAGAGACACTTTTTGCTAGCTTTAGAACCAATAGACATTTTTTGCAAGTTTTAGAAGCAATAGAGACACTTTTTGCAAGCACTAGAACCAATAGAGACACTTTTTGCAAGCTTTGGAACCAATAGACATTTTTTGCAAGCTTTAGAACCAATAGAGACATTTTTTGCAAGCTTTAGAACCAATAGAGACATTTTTTTGCAAGATTTAGAACCAATAGACATTTTTTGCAAGCTTTAGAACCAATAGACCTTTTTTTGCAAGCTTTAGAACCAATACATTTTTTTGCAAGCTTTAGAACCAATAGACATTTTTTGCAAGCTTTAGAACCAATAGACATTGTTTTGCAAGCTTTAGAACCAATAGAGACATTTTTTTGCAAGCTTTAGAACCAATAGAGACATTTTGTTGCAAGATTTAGAACCAATAGAAATATTTTGCAAGCTTTAGAACCAATAGACATTTTTTTGCAAGCTTTAGAATCAATAGACATTTTTTTGCAAGCTTTAGAACCAATAGACATGTTTTGCAAGCTTTAGAACCAAGACATTGTTTTGCAAGCTTTCGAACCAATTGACACTTTTTTTTGCAAGCTTTCGAACCAATAGACATTTTTTGCAAGCTTTAGAACCAATAGAGACACTTTTTGCTAGCTTTAGAACCAATAGACATTTTTTGCAAGCTTTAGAACCAATAGACATGTTTTTGCAAGCTTTAGAACCAATACATTTTTTTGCAAGCTTTAGAACCAATAGACATTTTTTTGCAAGCTTTAGAACCAATAGACATTTTTTTTGCAAGCTTTAGAACCAATAGACCTTTTTTGCAAGCTTTAGAACCAATAGACATTGTTTTGCAAGCTTTAGAACCAATTGACACTTTTTTGCAAGCTTTCGAACCAATAGACATTTTTTGCAAGCTTTAGAACCAATAGACACACTTTTTGCAAGCTTTAGAACCAATAGAGACACTTTTTGCTAGCTTTAGAACCAATAGACATTTTTTGCAAGCTTTAGAACCCATAGACATTTTTTTGCAAGCTTTAGAACCAATAGACATTTTTTTGCAAGCTTTAGAACCAATAGACATTTTTTTGCAAGCTTTAGAACCAATAGACATATTTATGCCAGCTTTAGAACCAATAGACATATTTTTGCCAGCTTCAGAACCAATAGACATTTTTTTTGCAAGCTTTAGAACCAATAGACATTTTTTTGCAAGCTTTAGAACCAATAGAGACATTTTTTTGCAAGCTTTAGAACCAATAGAGACATTTTTTTTGCAAGATTTAGAACCAATAGACATTTTTTTGCAAGCTTTAGAACCAATAGACTTTTTTTTGCAAGCTTTAGAACCAATACATTATTTTGCAAGCTTTAGAACCAATAGACATTTTTTGCAAGCTTTAGAACCAATAGACATTTTTTGCAAGCTTCAGAACCAATAGACATTTTTTTGCAAGCTTTAGAAGCAATAGACATTGTTTTGCAAGCTTTAGAACCAATTGACACTTTTTTGCAAGCTTTCGAACCAATAGACATTTTTTGCAAGCTTTAGAACCAATAGAGACACTTTTTGCAAGCTTTAGAACCAATAGAGACACTTTTTGCTAGCTTTAGAACCAATAGACATTTTTTGCAAGCTTTAGAAGCAATAGAGACACTTTTTGCAAGCACTAGAACCAATAGAGACACTTTTTGCAAGCTTTAGAACCAATAGACATTTTTTGCAAGCTTTAGAACCAATAGAGACATTTTTTGCAAGCTTTAGAACCAATAGAGACATTTTTTTGCAAGATTTAGAACCAATAGACATTTTTTGCAAGCTTTAGAACCAATAGACCTTTTTTTGCAAGCTTTAGAACCAATACATTTTTTTGCAAGCTTTAGAACCAATAGACATTTTTTGCAAGCTTTAGAACCAATAGACATTGTTTTGCAAGCTTTAGAACCAATAGAGACATTTTTTTGCAAGCTTTAGAACCAATAGAGACATTTTGTTGCAAGATTTAGAACCAATACATTTTTTTGCAAGCTTTAGAACCAATAGACATTGTTTTGCAAGCTTTAGAACCATTTGACACTTTTTTGCAAGCTTTCGAACCAATAGACATTTTTTGCAAGCTTTAGAACCAATAGACACACTTTTTGCAAGCTTTAGAACCAATAGAGACACTTTTTGCTAGCTTTAGAACCAATAGACATTTTTTGCAAGCTTTAGAACCAATAGACATTTTTTTGCAAGCTTTAGAACCAATAGACATTTTTTTTGCAAGCTTTAGAACCAAAATACATTTTTTGCAAGCTTTAGAACCAATAGAGACACTTTTTGCAAGCTTTAGAACCAATAGACACATTCTGCAAGCATTTTAGAACCACTAAGGGCACTTACATTTGAGTAGACATGTGTTCAGTGTTATTCACAGCTCAGAGAAACGTGACCCTCTGCCTTCCTCCATCTTGAAGAGACTGTGTGGCACACCACTTCCTGGTTTTATAGTCCCTCCCCCCTGCCGCCAGCGGGGGCAGCAGAGAGAATGGGGAATTTTGTAAAAACATTAATATCTCTGTCATGTTTAATCGACGGGAAAAATCCTCGGCACACATGCGGTGGAGGGGTCTCTGAGCAAGGTGGCCAAAAATTACGGCCGTAGGTGGCGGCGTTCTCTCAGAAATCACAGCACAGATGGCCAAAACCGGTCAAGAACAGACTTTTAGTAATATAGATGGTGTCAAGTTGGGAAAAGGGGAAGAAAAACGGGATCAGGGGGGTTCTTGTTCAACAGTCAATGAAAATAAGCATGCAGGTACAGCAGGCAGTGAAGAAAGCGAATGGCATGTTGACCTTCATAACAAGGGACTGTCATATGCTGAGAGAATGTAGTGGCTGGACTTGTATACTCTTGAATTTACAAGGATGAGAGGGTTCTTATCGAAACATATAAGATTATTAAGGGTTTTAACATGCTAGAGGCAGGAAACATGTTCCCAATGTTGGGGGAGTCCAGAACCGGGAGCCACAGTTTAAGAATACGGGGTAAGCCATTTAGAATGGAAATGAGGAAACACTTTTTCTCACAGAGAGTTGTGAGTCTGTGGAATTCTCTGCCTCAGAGGCCTGTTCTCTGAATACTTTGAAGAAAGAGCTAGATAGGGCTCTTAAAGAAGGCAGGAATGGGGTATTGATTGTGGATCATCAACCATGATCACATTGAATGGCGCTGCTGGCTCAAAGGGCCGAATGGCCTACTCCTGCACCTATTGTCTATATTCTATTGACCCTGTCGGTGACAACTGAAGACAATTCAGTCGCCGGTACCTGTTGCCGGTTGACGTAGGTTGATGCCGGTAGTCGTCAATGGAATTCACCGAAGTGAGCACCCGGCGACAACCAATGTCACCTGGCGACAACCTGCATCATCCTAGCGACCACCTACGACAGCACCTACGACAGGAGAAGACAAGTCACGTCAAGCCCACAGTCGCCGAAAAGTTTTGAACATTTCAAAATCCAGCGGCGACCAGAAAAACATTATGCCTCTTTAGGCGACTTGAGGAGACTACTCACAAACATATAGGCATCACCCCGCGATCATGTGGCGACAGCCTAGTCGCCTGTAGTCGCCAAAAAAATTGCCTAGGTGGGACAGGGGCTTTGGATTCCTTTTAATGCTAACTGCCATCCCATACTAATATCCTCACTTTATGTAATATTCTCATTTTTGTCTTGCCTCTCAACTCATTATATACAATCAGACCCTCACAAACTATTCACCTTGACACGCATCACAGATGGTCACATTTTATTTCATTATAGCGAGAGTACTTTGTCATTTCTACCATGTGAGAAAGTATCAAGATAGTCCATAGAACAGTGCAGCACAGGGTCAGACCCTTCATCTCACAATGATCACGTCGAACATGATGCCAAGTTAAACTAATTTCCTTTGTTTGCGCATGATCCATATCCCTCTGTTCCCTGCAGTATCCAAAATATATTTTCTTTGAAGGTCATTGCACATTGTAGTACAGTCTATACTAATATTTTCAACTGACCTTTGCACTTTTCTATTGTTGATCAATACTGTTGATCAATTTTATTCTCTCACTGCCACTTGGTCTATTTAGACCACTGCATCGCAAAAAACCAGATCAAATATTACCTCCTTCTTCATTGGGCCACAAAACCTAATAGAACCTAGGACATAGAAAAAGTACAGCATAGGAACAGGCCCTTCAGCCCACAATGTCTGTGCTGAACATGATGCCAAGATAAACTAGACTCATCGGTCTGCACGCAATTCTTCTCCCTCCATTCCTTGCATATGCATTCCCCTATCTAAAAGCCTTTTAACCTCCACTATCACATCTGCCTCTACCATCACTCCTGGCACCACATTCCAAGCACCCACCAACTTATGTATAAAAAAATCTTAGCCCACATATGTCCGTTAACCTTTTGCCTCTTTCACCTTAGAGCTCTACCCCTAATTTTTGTCATTTCCACTCAGGGAAAAAGTTTTTCATTGTCTACTGTATCTCAGCATCTCAATTTAATATACTTCTATCAGATCTCTCCTCCAGAGAAAACAATCCAAGTCTGTCCAGCCTCGCTTTATGGTTAGTACCCTCTAATCCAGGTAATATTCTGGTAAACCTCTTCTGCATTCTCACCAAAAACAATCACATCTTTCCTCTAATGGGCCGATCTTAATCATTAACGAAATTCTCCTAAAAATGTTCAGACATTACTCCCCTTAACTACCCTTCACTTTAACATTATATATCAATCGACAATGGGGTCAGATAAGTCTCTAGTGCCACCCTCCAGTTCTTGCACATGTCTGTCAAATTAGCTCCTCCATCTTCTCACATTAATTAGTGTCATGTAGATTATTTACAACAGAATGCTTGCTCTTTTCTGGCTTGTTTGATCAAAACTAAATGGAATGAACCCTCAAGGAATCTTCCTTTTTACATCCTTAAGGGCCTGTCCCACGAGCATGCGACTTGCATGCGGCAAGCGCGACCAAACCGGAAACGGGCGCCGCGCGGAGGTCGAGTGATCCCCGTACAGGGCCGGTCTCACCAGCATGCGACTGCATGCAGCGAGCACGACCAAACCAGAAGCGGGGGCCGCGCGGAAGTCGAGTGAGTGACGTGAAGTTCGAGCAAAGTCCGCGGGAAGTTCGCGCGTGACGTATGGCATCGAGACGCTGCGTATGCCCGTTGAGGGGGCGCGTATGGCGTCGAGGCAGCTGCGGGCCGGCAGGCCGTCGCCGCGCGGAATTTTTGAACATAGTCAGTTTTTCGGAGCCCCGCGCGATGTCGGGACCAGCTCCGCACAACTCCATATGGCTCCGGCAATCGAAGTGGGATCGGCCCCGTGAGACCGTACGGCTCAAGCGACCACATTAGGTCGCGCTTGCCACATGGTGTCGCATGCTGGTGGGACAGGCCCTTAAATGTCTAAATATTTGGTTTGTGAATCTCCGTTGCAACACAACTGACTCTCGATGTTTGCTATATCCAAAAATTCTGAATGCTGAATTGCAGTGAAAAAAATTATGTTGATTTTCTTCCTAAGCAACAATTGAAATCCCAGTGCCATCGTGTCAACAAAAAAAAAATTTACCATCCACTAAACTACAGTGTCTGAAAATAGACTGCTGTTTACGCAAACCATTGACAGAATATCTATTGAAACCAACTACAGCCTCTTCATATAATTACAACTGACACAATTGGCTATAGGAAATGAGTTCTATTAGTAGTAGAGAATGTTATCCCTGGAAGTGCATCATTGTTAGAAGAGGCAGAAGATGTTATAATGGAGAGAATGGAAAAAATGTTTATTGTTATTGGTTTATTATTGTCGTGAATACCGAGATACAGTAACAACATTTTGTTTGTGTGCTATCCAATTAAATCAGACAATACTATACATGGACACAATCGAGATATACACAAGTACAACAGGTAGAGCAATGAAAAAAAAAGCCAAAGTGTGGAACCTAGTTTTCAGTATTGTAGAGTTACAGTTTCAGAGCAAAATTTAAGTGTATTTAAATGTCATATGTGTCGTCAACAAAACAATGAAATTCTTACTTTCAGCAGCATAACAGCCCTGCAAACATAATACATGTAGAAAATATGTAACAAACAAAGTTTCAAATAAATTCATCACCCCAATATCAGTGCAAAATAAAAACTGAAGTTCTTAGTGCAACCAAAGGCAGTCCATAGTTTATAATTGAGGTTAGTCATAGAGTCATAGAGTGATACAATGTTTGAAACAGGCCCCTCAGCCCAACTTGCCCACACCGGCCAACATGGCCCAGCTACACCAGTGCCACCTACCTGCGTTTGGTCCATATCCCTCCAAACTGTTCCTATCCATGTACCTGTCTAACTGTTTCTAAAATGTTGGGATAGTCCCTGCCTCAACTACAACTGGCTGGAGTTTTGCGGACATTTTCAACTTCTGATGTCTGAGATTCCCAGCTGCTTTAAAAGGGCATCAATAATACCGGTGCCCAAGAAGAGTAAGGTGATGTGCCTCGATGACTATCGACCAGTGACACTAACGCCTGTGGTGATTAAGTGCTTTGAGGGGTTGATTATGGCGCATATCAACTACCTCGACAAGAACCTTGACCCACTGCAGTTCCTTTACCACCACAACAGGTTAATGGTGGATGCGATCT